>NW_018404995.1:307552-308933 GCF_002113885.1 Mizuhopecten yessoensis
TTAAAGAAGACACCCTAGCAGTATTTATATAGAAAATCTGAAAAAAAATCATCACATTTTCTAAATCACGGACAGTTTGATTCAAATCGAAGTAATGACAACTGAAAAATGTACTGCCCCCCAGTTAATGTGGAAGGGACTATAATTTCTTCTATTCATAAATTTTTCAACAGCCCAAACTATTTTTGTTCGGCCAGTGACTACTTCACTTTTGACAACTTTTGGTCGCCCGAGCAAGACTTTAATCGCCATTGGCAAGCAAGAGACCGTCCATTTCAGGCACTGCTGCACAACAAGAGAACAAGGGGAACCTACATATAAAATTTGAAAAAGATCCCTCCCGTACCTCCCGAGAAATAGCGATAACAAACTTTCACCATCAAAATCCAAGATGGCTGCCTGTCGGCCATGTTGTTTATCCGATCAGTCTCAAAAGTTGCCCTACACAGCTAAGGACCAAGGGGAACTACATATAAAACTTGAGAAAGATCCCTCAGATACTTCTTGAGAAATACCGATAACAAGAATTGTTTAAGGACGGACGACGGACGGACGACGGACGACAGACAGACGACGGACCACGGACGCAGGGTAATTTGAATAGCTATCCATCAGATGATCGTGGGCTAAAAATGGTGGCACAGAATAATCTGAAACAGAGATTGTCTGCAATGTACCATGCAAATACAAGCACGGCAGAGTACATAATACGGGGCTACAAGCAATCCATAGTCCCCACCTGCAGACAAAATTTGGAATCAAAAAAGAACAAAGGGTCATAACTCCATATTAAATGAGGTACAAAACCTAATTTTAGTGAGTGACACTCTGCATTTCTATGAGGCACTCGCATACAACATTTGGTAATTATATGATATATATGCCCACGACAACATTAAGTAAAATATAGTCTGTATGCCATGTTAAAGGGGCATCACGGTGAAGTAACTTTATTTTTTGTCTTTTTTTCAAATACTGCATAAACATATCAAGTGAGACTCCTTATGGAAAATAACGATCGGATTTGGCTGAAATAGATTCATAAAAATGATTAAATCTAAGAAAATCATTGGTATTTCTACCTGTCTGACCAACGTTTTGTTCAGGGATTTCCCTCTACTAGCGCATGAGCATAGCACATCATTTCTTTGTAAACAAAATGACTGGCCGTGTGAAGTAAGCGAAAGAAAAGTGTTGTACCGTGTCAGCTACGAAACGAAAAGTTGACAAATGGTCAAAAGATAGCGCAAGGAGTACGTTACGGAATCATTATTGCAGGTGGGCAGTATTCAAAGGAGAAAATAACTGCCGTAGCAGTTAGTACGGTGCATGTATTCTTCCGGATAGCCGGTTAAGCTGAAATGGAATCGACAGAAATGCT
>NW_018404995.1:309222-353338 GCF_002113885.1 Mizuhopecten yessoensis
CATCTGTACCGGCCACATTCCGGTACTAAATTCAATATATATTTAAATATATCTACTTTATGTTGATGCCTATTATCATTGTTGACATTTAATTGTAAATGTATGACGGGAGAAGGCTGTGATAAATTGTAAAAACTTGTGCCCCATCCCTTGTTTAATTTTATTGGCAACACATTTATGTTTAAAGCTAAATAAATTTAAATTCTGAATATTGGCAAGTGTGCAATTAACTTCTAATGATGAATAATTACTGTTCAATAAGTTTGACTACGGACTTAGAAATCATATAACTTAATTTCATAGTGCGGTAAGAAGTTGCAGTTGCCTGACGGCCCCTCTCTGGGGGCCCCTTTGGAAACCCGTTTCATCTCGCTCGCACCACTTGTGTTTACTGCCTAGTCAGGTGACGTTATCGGCGCTATTTTTAGCAGGGCTTTCCCGAACAATTCAAGCGGTCAAACTGGACATTTGGAACGGACTATGAATATGGGGACAGCGTGGTAACATAAGTGAAAGTGCATACAATACATACATTCATTTTAGAAAAAACGCCTTTTCACGTGATGTCCCTTTAAATGCTATCATGTAAATATCAATATGCATTGTATTAGAGGAAAAGGCGTTGATAAGTTGATATAACTTGCAATTGTGTCTAATGCTCTGCTCAAATGTAAACAAAGGGCAATAACTCTGTATATAGTGGGGCATGTGACTTGATTTTAGTATTAGTATGTGATAGTCTGCCATCCAAATGGTAATTGCAGGGTGAAAAGATTAAATGAGATGTACCTGGACAATGTAGTGATGTACAGACTAAAGGAAACACAGACTGACAGATGCAGTGCCAACCTATAGTCACCTCCTGTGGTGGTGGTGGTGGTGGTGGCGGTGGTAGGGGGAGGGGGGGATGCTAATAAAAACTTGAAAACCAAACAGGCAATAATGGGATTTTGTGTACCGGCATGTGTCTGTAAGATGGTGTGGTAGAGCCTGTGTGATTCTAACACAGATAGACAAACATGACACATATGTAAGTGTCTCTAAATTTCCAGCCTGGGTTTTAATGCTGGCTTTATGTCCAACCCCTATAATTACATGGCCGTGGTAATTGTGTTTGGGCAGGTAACCATATTAGCTAGTACCATATCTTGTCTGATGGACAGGCTACTGTGTTCTACTGCCTGTGTGGCTGAGCTATTACTTTCTACATGAAATAAAACCTACAATTTGTCAGGTTGAACAAATCAATAGTTAGAGAGATACATCGTACCTTCAGACCTTCAGACACTGGAAGTGAATTCACCGAAATTGTGTAACTAATACAGAATGATTACTTTTTGCAAATCTAAAGTAATTGAAACACTTGAAATGTGCATGTATTGTAACCATTAAGGCCCTTTTAACATTTCCCAAATCTTTATAAATGAGTAAACATTCCTGTAACTCCTGATTGAAAAATTCTTTTCCATGGCATTTAAATCTCAAAAAGTTGGATTGAATCGGCAGCATCTGTGATGAGAGTATTGACCAAGAAGAGATTTCAACTAATTTAAGGCAGGCTGTATCCAATTATTTCAACCAAAACAACATAGATGTTGATTTAAACAGTGCAAGATATATTTCCAAGGGTGAAGCACCTAGACCAAACTTTGTTAATTGACAATATCAAAGTACCAGGATTGTTTTACAGTATTAGTCAAACATTTTTCAACTTTCCCTGATCAATATCGGGTGAGATTTTTTGTATATATGAATACTACGTTGAAAGCTACTGCACTTATTTCCTTATGACTTGAGGTCGTGAAATGATGTCAGAGATGCCTAAGCTTGTATAGTTGTCTTTGTCATGTCTGTTGCACATTTACCAGTGATTTGTGTTAAAGGTAAGGATACAATGCACAATTAACCAAGTAATCAATATAGTCATAGTTAGAGAAAACTGTCTACAAGGGAATCAATATAGATATAATTAGAGAAAACTGTCTACCAGGGAATCAATATAGACATAGTTAGAGAAAACTGCCTACAAGGGAATCAATATATATATAGTTAGAGAAAACTGTCTACAGGGAATCAATATAGACATAGTTAGAGAAAACTGTCTACAAGGGAATCAATATATATATAGGTATAGAAAACTCCCTACAAGGGAATCAATATAGACATAGTTAGAGAAAACTGCATACAAGGGAATCAATATAGACATAGTTAGAGAAAACTGCATACAAGGGAATCAATATANTAGACATAGTTAGAGAAAACTGTCTACAAGGGAATCAATATAGACATAGTTAGAGAAAACTGTCTACAAGGGAATCAATATAGACATAGTTAGAGAAAATTGTTTAATTGGCAAGTATTTCCACTAGCATCAGTATACTGACACATATATTCAAAGGAAAAGAGTAGGATGACAAGAAAGGAGAGTAGGATGACAAGAAAGGAGAGTAGGATGACAAGAAAGGAGAGTAGGATGACAAGAAAGGAGAGTAGGATGACAAGAAAGGAGAGTAGGATGACAAGAAAGGAGAGTAGGATGACAAGAAAGGAGAGTAGGATGACAAGAAAGGAGAGTAGGATGACAAGAAAGGAGAGTAGGATGACAAGAAAGGAGAGTAGGATGACAAGAAAGGAGAGTAGGATGACAAGAAAGGAGAGTAGGATGACAAGAAAGGAAGTCCTAGAAACCTTCAGTATAGTATTTTAAGTTAAGGCAGAAGTGCAACCCTTCAAGTTTCAAAAAAGAAAAAAGAATAATGAGAATTTCTCTCCTTCAAAAGGATATGGTGACATTATCAACCAAGCCATGTGTTTTACTTACCATCACAAAATGGTATTTATGACAAGTCTTTTGACACAGACAAGAGGCCCAAGAGGGCCTGTATCACTCAACTGAATATTTAAGCAGTCACAGCAAAATATTCTCATTAAATATTATATTGCACTAAAAATATTTCCCTCGCAAACATTGTTGGCTCCATCTGTTGAAACTACCAGCAAAATATTATTATAAGATTCTATGCTTTTTGATTCTTCTTCAGAAGTTGCTTGACATATTTTTTCCTGTGACCTTGTAAGTAGGTCAATGTCATTTTCCTTCTCAAATTGGTTAGCTCTATTCCAAAAAGCTACCAGCCAAATCTAATGAATCCATTTCTTTTAGTTCTTAAGAACAAATCCTTTAAAATGTTGTTGACCTCTGTGAGAACGCTGTGACCTTGAAATCATTTTCATTCACAAACTTTGGTGAGCTATATCCCAGGAAGTCACCAGCCAAATATTTAGGTTCTATAACTTTTAATTCTTCATCAGAAGTAGTTTGAACCGTTTGACATATTTGAACGCTGTGACCTTGAAAGTAAGTCAAGATCATTTTCATTTGCAAACTTTGTTTGGCTCTTTCCCAAGAAATAACCAGCCAAATATTAAGGTTCTATACCTTCCAGTTCTTTAGAAGAAGTTGTTCTAAGTGTTAGACATATCTGACTCCTGTAACCTTGAAAGTAAGTCAATGTCATTTTCGTTTTCAAACTTTGTCGGGCTCCATCCCAGGAAGCCCCCTGCCAAATATAAAGATTCTATACCTATCAGTTCTTCAGAAGAAGTCATTTGAAGTTTTTGACATATCTGCCTCATGTGACCTTAAAAGTAGGTCAAGGTCATTTTCATTCTCAAACTTTGTTGGGCTCTTTCCCAGGAAGTCACCAGCCAAATATTTAGGTCCTATAACTTTCAGTTCTTCAGGAGAAGTCGTTTTAAGAATAAGACATATCTGACTCCTGTGACCTTGAAAGTAAGTCAAGGTCATTTTCGTTTTCAAACTTTGTCAGGCTCGAGCTCTTCACCAGGAAATGACCAGCCAAATATAAATATTCTGTACCTTTCAGTTCTTCAGAAGAAGTTGTTCTAAGTGTTAGACATATCTGACTCCTGTGACCTTGAAAGTAGATCAGGGTCATTTCCATTCTTAAACTTTTCTGGGCTCTTTCCCAGGAAGTCACCAGCCACATATTTAGGTTCTATAACTTTCAGTTCTTCAGAAGAAGTCGTTTTAAGAATAAGACATATCTGACTCCTGTGACCTTGAAAGTAAGTCAAGGTCATTTTCGTTTTCAATCTTTGTCGGGCTCCATCCCAGGAAGCCACCTGCCAAATATAAAGATTCTATACCTTTCAGTTCTTCAGAAGAAGTCGTTTGAAGGGTTTGACACATTTGACCCCTGTGACCTTCAAAGAAGGTCAAGGTCATTTTCATCACTTTGTCGGTCTCTATCACAGGAAGCCATCAATCAAATATAAAGATTCTATACCGTTCAGTTCTTCAGAAGAAGGCGTTTGAAGTGTTTGACATATCTGCCTCATGTTACCTTAAAAGTAGGTCAAGGTCATTTCATTCTCAAACTTTGTAAGGCTCTTTCCCAGGAAGTCACCAGCTAAATAATTAGGTTCTATAACTTTCAGTTCTTCAGAAAAAGTCGTTTTAAGAATTAGATATATCTGACTCCTGTGACCTTGAAAGTAAGTCAAGGTAATTTTCCTTTTCAAACTTTGTCGGGCTCTATCCCAGGAAGCCACCTGACAAATATGAAGATTCTATACCTTTTAATTCTTAAGAAGAAGTCATTTGAAGTTTCTTTTACATATTTGACTCCTGAGACCTTGAAAGCAGGTCGAGGTCATTTTAGTTCTCAAACTTTGTCGGGCTCTATCCCAGGAAGCCACCTGCCAAATATAAAGATTCTATACCTTTCAGTTCTTCAGAAGAAGTCGTTTGAAGTGTTTGACACATTTGACCACTGTGACCTTGAAAGTAGGTCAAGGTCATTTTTCATTCTCAAGCTTTGTTGGGCTTCATCCCAGGAAGCCATCAGCCAAATATAAAGATTCTATACCTTTTAATTCTTCAGAAGAAGTTGTTTGAAGTTTTTGACATATATGACTCCTGTGACCTTGAAAGTAGGTCAAGGTAATTTTCGTTCTCAAACTTTGTCGGGCTCCTACCAACAAAGCTTTCAGCCAAATATCATGACTCTAGGCCTGTCCGTTCTTCAGAAGAAGTTGTTTAAAGGAAAAGTTGACGGACGAGGATGGACGGACGGACGTTGAGCTAAAAATGGGCAGATGAGCTAAAAATGAAGCATTGTAATTTCACTTCACTTGTTGATGCTATTAACACCTTAGAATCTTTTAACAGATTGAATGAGCTGTGCTGGCTGAAGGCTGATCTGATGTACCAATAGGTTGTGGTGGACATTTTTCACATGACATCACATACCATTTAACAAGAGGCCCAAGAGGGCCTGTATCGCTCAACTGAATATTTAAGCAGTCATAGCAAAATATTCTCATTAAATATTATATTGCAATAAAAATATTTCCCTCGCAAACTTTGTTGGCTCCATCTGTTGAAACTACCAGCAAAATATTATTACAAGATTCTACGCTTTTTGATTCTTCAGAAGTTGCTTGACATATTTCTCCCTGTGACCTTGTAAGTAGGTCAATGTCATTTTCCTTCTCAAACTGGTAAGCTCTATTCCAAAATCTATAAGCCAAATCTTATGAATCCATTCCTTTTAGTTCTTTCAATGCCCCAAACTCCCAATGCTATTGACTACACTGGTGAAGTATTGCTCTTTCACCACCTACAAACCAAACATTAATCCATTAAAATGTTGTTGACCTCTGTGACCTTGAAAGTAGGTCAAGGTCACTTTCATTAGCAAACTTTGTTGGGCTCTTTCCCAGGAAATAACCAGCAGAATATTAAGGTTCTATTATTTCCAGTTCTTCAGAAGAAGTCATTTGAAGTGTTTGACATATCTGCCTCATGTGACCTTAAAAGTAGGTCAAGGTCATTTTCATTCTCTAACTTTGATGGGCTCTTTCCTAGGAAGCTACAAGCCAAATATAAAGATTCTATACCTTATTGTTGTTCAGAAGAAGTCGTTTGAAGTGTCTGACATATTTGACCCCTGCGACCTTGAAAGTAGGTCAAACTAAATTTCTTCCTCAAACTTTGTTGGGCTCTATCCCAGGAAGCCACCAGCCAAATATAAAGAGTCTATACCTTTCAGTTCTTCAGAAGAAGTCATTTGAAGCTTTTGACCCATTTGACCCCTGTGACCTTGAAAGTAGGTCAAGGTCATTTTCGTTCTCAAACTTTGTTAAGCTCCATCCCAGGAACCAATCAGCCAAATATGAAGATTCTATACCTTTTAGTTCTTCAGGAGAAGTCGTTGGAAATTTTTGACATATTTGACCCCTGTGACCTTTTAAGTAGGTCAAGGTCATTTTTCGTTCTCAAACTTTGTAGGGCTCCTACCAACAAAGCTTTCAGCCAAATATCATGACTCTAGGCCTGTCCGTTCTTCAGAAGAAGTTGTTTAAAGGAAAAGTTGACGGACGAGGATGGACGGACGGACGACGGACGCCACACCACGACATAAGCTCACTTGCCCTTCGGGCAGGTGAGCTAATAATGGTGAATTTCATGAACTGTACAACTTGAAAAAATGTGTAAGATACCAAAGACAACCACGAACTACAGACAAGTCTGCTGTAGGTCGGTTTTCCTTTTACATGTAATGCCTTTTCCTGGATTGTGTGGAGACAGGATTGTGAATCAGATAACTGCTCTTGCTCTCACGTTATCTCTAATGTATAGAAAACACGGCAGCAGGCAAAGTGCACCTTTATTTATAGCTGTTCTGTGGATAAATTTAGCCAGGAAAAAGTTGAAGGAGACATTGGGATGTAATTATTGTATTGAAATATATTTTACAGGTTTTATTGTGTTAGCATTCAAACTCATTGTTAAGATTTTCTATCACAAGCAAACTCATTCAAGGCAGAACCGGTAATTCTATTTATGAAACTGTTTCATCTGTAAAAGTGGTCTGGCTTCACTATGTGTCTGATATTGATCCTATATGTATTAGATAAACAACGTGAACAGCAGCTCGACAGATTTTACCCCTACCCCTTCCAAAGTGGTAAAGTGTCACTGTTGACCCTTTAACCTTTGCCCCACAACCACCAAAATCTAATCGCTCATGGAGCTCATATTTTGTCACCATACTATGGTGTGAATATAAACTAAATCGGTTCATGGGTTTGTGAGAGATATCTTGTACACCAACTTTGAAGGGTGACCTTTGAACCTTAAACCTTGACTTTAGATCACTACAATCAGATGTAGAGTGACATACTATGGTATAAACTATATCTGTAAGTACAGACTGACATACATACAGACACACTTACATAGCCTCTTTACCATATACCATACTTTCATAATAACCTAAAAAATAGCCTTGACCTTCAGTTCAATGTGACTTCAAAGCCCGATTTGTCAACCCAACCGAGATGAAAACAAAAACTTAATAAATAACTATGACCTCAACCTTGAAATTTTGAACAAGAGCATAATAGAAATTGCACTAAACGAGCTGTTTACACAAACTCTCAGTATAGAACAAAAGGTATAGCATGATCGATGGCAAACAAACACATAATCTGCGTCTGAAAAAATGTATACAGGGACTTATTTTATGCTCAATGTATTCCCTACTGCTCATGAAACCAAGTACTAGCAGCTACAGATCAAGCATCATGGCATTCCATTCAAGTAATGGAATAACTTTGCAATAACATAATTATAATTATTCATGCAAAACAAAACCTAACTAATGGTGTCATGACCAGTCTTGTGTTAAATCATTTAAGTACAGTAGCTGTTTCACCCTTCATAGAATGTCATACAAAGCTTCCACGCCCACACTCTCTCTTTCCAGCAGCCAGAAATAGCAGAGAACACAACAGCACTCTTTATGAGGACAATAACAGCCGGATGCCAGCGGATCAGCTGAAGCCGAGAAAGCCCTCAGTAGCTGCACATATCAATTTATTTCTAAGAAACAGGATGTGCCTTTGAAAGCAAATCTACTTTTAATACTAAATTGTCCTCCAGCCACAGGAAACCCTACAGGATGCTGGCAGGGCAAGGTCTCTGGAACTTTGGGGAATACAAAATCATTATAGCTCAGGATAAAACTTCTGCTGTATATATTGTCATTCAATACACCAGGAGAGAACCAGCTAACCTTTGGTTGGGGACTGTGGCCACATGGTCAGACCTGCTTTCTAACTTTGGTGGATGAGGCTCTTACCCCACTGTCACACCTTCCCAATAATCCTTGCTTGGTGACTCTGTCAGACCAAGACATGTAAGAGTAGGCCACATACTAGGTAAATGGTATGATAGAGTCTAGGGACATTAGTGAACATAGTCACCACTACAGGGGTTAGGCTCCTTGAGATTCTGTATTACCCTGTATGTGTAATGGAAGTTAATGCACTGTAATTTGAAAGACAGAATTAAGTTTAATAATACTTGGTCCTGAGAAATATCACAAGAGGCCATTAACCGAATAAATCCTAAAACCTAATGCCGTCTTTTCATCATTTTTACTAGTAATGCACTTGTATATTGAATAAACGATATTAGCTTTTAAGATGACAGACATGGTTAGCACTAGTTTGTTCAGACAAACTGGGTATTGGAGTGAGGGCTTTGATAGCTTGGCTGAGGACCTAGAGTAGATGGACAGCTACATGTCAGTGAATGAGGGTACCCTACAAAATACACAGCTCTCAGCACCATTACATCTCAACTGACACTAGTAACAGGTCTCATCCATTAAATACTAAGCTAGCACACATACTGTTAAGCTGAATCTTGTGTTTTTAAAAGAATTCAAGTACATCATCCAGACTTATAATCACAAAAAGCTTTTGCTAATTTCTATTAATTTTTTTAATTTGTTTTTTGGAAATCTGTATGGTCCCTCTCAACCATTTGACAAGGCGATCAATCTTGTCCTTATACACAGGTGAGTAAAGTGCAGAATACTTTTTGGAAGTACCGGTAATTGAAAATATAAAATGTTAATAAACATGCCACACATTGAACCTGCAGGTTAAAGCTAAATTGGTGTTCAGATCAGGTGAGTGATAGTCAATGCTGAGTCTGACATGGTTTTAAATATATAGATATAACTTATATACACAAATCACAGGGGATGAACTGTTTGACTTTGACATACATCACAAGGAGATGAACTGTTTGACCTTGACAAACATCAAAGTGGGAGAACTGTTTGACCTTGACATACATCAAAATGGAAGAACTGTCTGATGTTGACATACATCACAGGGGGATGAACTGTTTGACTTTGACATACATCACAAGTATACATCACAAGGAGATGAACTGTTTGACCTTGACATACATCAAAGTGGGAGAACTGTTTGACCTTGACAAACATCACAGTGGGACTTCTGCTTGACCTGGACATACATCACATGGGGATGAACTATTTGACCTTGACATACATCAAAGTGTGAGCAATGTTTGACCTTGACATACATTACAGGGGGATATTTTTTTGACCTTGACATACATTACAGGGGGAGTTCTATTTGACCTTGACATACATTACAGGGGGAGATTTATTTGACCATGACATACATTATAGGGAGAGGAACAGTTTGCCCTGACATATTTTACAAGGAAAAGAAAGGTTTGGCCTTGACATATATTACAGGTTGAGGAACTGTTTGACCTGAACAATCAGCACAAGGGTTTGATAAGAGTGTTTGATCACAGAACTCACCACAATAGTGTATGGAGCTTTTTTAACCTCAGAGTCTGTTATCTCCTCTCCTGCTGGATTTTCTGGACTTGATGGAGTCGTGTCAACAAAAATCTCATCAGAAACACGAAACCTGAAACATAAAAACATTACTCATAGAATAATATTGCAAATATAGAATGTCTGTACTAAACTACATGCATGAAGTAATAAGTGGCACTCTCCTGACGGCTTGAGACTACATGTTTACAGCCAGTGTTATTCCATCGAATATATTTGATGGCAGTTTGACATGCATGTTATCTTAACCCACACTGGTCTTCTAAAGGCTTGTTCATTTTCAAAATAAAAAGTATTGTTTCCATTTCACCTCTTAACCTTTGACTCTGACTTTAAATTCTAAACACAGATCAATTAAAGGCTAGAAAAAGACAAAACAATTATGAAAAAGTTACAAAGATTACATGTGGTATTGCTGTAATTTTACCCACACTAAAACTCTTGTGCTGCTGCTACTTTTTCCTATGACCAGACAGACTTAAGAATAAGTCCTACCTTATTGTTATATTATCTCCTTTCTAAAGAGTTCCACAAAAAGAAAGATGTACGTAATATACAGATCCATGTTTATAAAGAGTAGTTGGACTTGATAAACTAATTGATAACATATTTGCAAGGTTCACAAGAATTGAAGACATATATTTGAAAGGTATACTAATATTTATGACACATTTAAAAAGTACACATGAACGGATGACGCATACGAAAGGTACACAAGATCACCATTGCTGGAAACACTTGGGTAATTCTGAATGATTAGATGAAACCAATTAAATTTTTATGAGAGCTGATTCCTACATAGATCACCAGTGTAATGTCAAAGGTAGAACATAGCCTTAACAAGAGGCCCAGAGGGCCTGTATCGTTCACCTGAATATTTAAGCAGTCATAGCAAAATATTCTCATTAAATATAATATTGCACTACAAATATTTCCCTCGCAAACTTTGTCATTTCCATCTGTTGAAACTACCAGCCAAATATTATTATAAGATTCTATGCTTTTTTATTCTTTTTCAGAAGTTACTTGACATATTTTTCCTGTGACCTTGTAAGCAGGTCAATGTCATTTTCCTTCTAAAATTGGTAAGCTCTATTCCAAAATGCTACCAGCCAAATCTTATGAATCCATTCCTTTTAGTTCTTGAGAACAAATTCTTTAAAATGTTGCTGACCTCTGTGACCTCTAAATTAGGTTGAGGTCATTTTCATTCGCAAACTTTGGTGAGCTATATCCTAGGAAGTCACCAGCCAAATATTATAAATTTATGCTTTTCGATTATTCAGAAGTCCTTCGATGTTTTTGACATATTTGACCCCTGTGACCTTGAAAGAAGGTCAAGGTCATTTTCATTTTTAACTTTGCCAGGCTCTATCTCAGGAAACCATCAGCCAAATATGAAGATCCTATACCTTTCAGTTCTTTAGAAGAAGTCATTTTAAGAATTAGACATATCTGACTCCTGTGACCTTGAAAGTAATTCAAGGTCATTTTCATTCTCAAACTTTGTTGGGCTCCATCCCAGGAAGCCATCAGCCAAATATGAAGATTCTATACCTTTCAGTTCTTCAGAAGAAGTCGTTTGAAGTTTTTGACATATTTGTCCCATGTGACCTTGAAGGTAAGTCAAGGTCATTTTCGTTCTTAAACTTTGTCGGGCTCCTACCAACAAAGCTTTCAGCCAAATATCATGACTCTAGGCCTGTCCATTCTTTAGAAGAAGTTGTTTAAAGGAAAAATTGACGGACGATGATGGACGGACGGACGACGAGCGCTGCACCATGACATAAGCTCACTTGCCCTTCGGGCAGGTGAGCTAATAAATGTCAATAACATTTGTGTCGAGAAGTGAAGCAGGGCACCTGAAGAATTGTGAGAATGGTATTATTCTCTGTGTTAGAGTAAGGAGGATAAAAGCCCAGAATATCCATACCACAGCTTTAGTATCCAATACACAGAACATGTGATACATTTTGAACCTACTCTCAGGTCAAAGGACACCTAATTTACAGACTGATAATTGACCTAATCAAATACCTGTAGCGTATGTATTACACCCATCTTCCTTGGCAGTGGGTGAGTAGTGGGGGAAGTAGTGGTGAGGGGTACAGAGCGCTAAACATGTTATAATTAAAGTGAGGGGTTGTCAGATAGGCCATCAAATACACATTAAGCCACCGCAGGAACACTTTGTATAAGCTGCCATCCTGTGGTCTTTGCTAGTGCATATTGGGTGAATGGAACTCGGTCAAGTACCAAAAAGTATGCAGAATTGAGATTGGAGTATTTCTTTAAATACTTAGTGGCACTGTCTGCAGGATTTTATTTTGAGAAAACAGAAATTCACAACCTTAACCAAACATAAAATGAAGTAAAAGTCAGGTATTCATATATGAAAAATTAAAATGAGATTTTTCGGTTGGTAAAAATGTAAAATTCTCATGTATTTTCTTTCACAATTGTGCCAAATTCTTTCACACAAGTAATACCATTGCTCTGTTTGGATTTGAGTGCATGACCTCTAGTTTGTGGTGAGCTATATGTACAGGATCAAGCCAGTACTTTTAAAATGAGACAACAATATCTAAATTTTCAAGTAGGAATACCATTTACTGCTGCGGTTATCTTGCAACATTTTGTCATTTATACAGAACATGGCACCACTTAGTATCAAACAATTTGGTGAAGAATGCCAGCAAATTGTTTTATAAATAGCAGTTAAATAGCAGAGAAGGGAGCAGCTACACTAAGGAAATGTACAAATAGGGATTAATAATGAATCAATTTAACACAGCTGTATCTAAAAATACGAAGATGTCTAAATTACATACTGGTAATATAGTATAATGTTATGTATAATGGGAAGTCTTCAGGGTAATAGACATAACTAGGGACCGGCCCATTAACGAACAGAGACGGAGCAATGCATTAGGCTCCTTCATCAGTTTCGGGAATACCCAGTACATACAATTATATTCATTTCTGATCTCCTGTTTAAAACACATCAAAATTCTTGACATTCAAAATTGTATTAATTTCAAGAACACAAAGTACCCCCAGGTAAAATTTCTTTCATGCTATCAGAAAATAAAAATTCCATCTTCGTGACATTTAAAAATCAACTCTACAAACCTAATTATCTACATAAACATATACAGCACTACCATCACCAATCTTGTTGCCTACAGCTAATAATGAATATCTGACAATGAATTCCCATCCTCCACATCTTATACATCTTATAAAGGCCTTTCTGTAGCCTACCCTTTGTGGAGAGTGTTAAGTGGCTGGGTAGCTGCAGTCAGACCAGACCGCCAGGCAGCCTCACTACAAACCCTTTCTTCTGAATCTAATAGGTTTAAAGCTCTCGAGGACACATCGTCTCTGTAATATAGGTGTCATTTATAGAATTGTTCTCTACCATCTTCTAACTACAGGATGCTACCAGTATTTCTAGCTATTATTTTCCAGAGTTCTAATACAGGCAGTTTACCTAGTCTGTTTCCGTCGCATGCAATAATTGCCTAGGTAGTACTGGTTCCTATACTTTTTGATAGCCTGCTTTGTTAAGCCTGTCCTTCTCCTACTTATTTTTTTACCAATCTAAAGACATGTCTTATCAGTCTATGACAAAATATCTATTAAGCTCATGCAGGCCTAGGCTGGAAACAAAGCTCTCATAAATACATTCCTCTATAAATATCTCAGTGGCTTAATTCAACACAGATCTGTGTCATCTTTTAATAAACATACCTAGTGAGGAGTTCATGGCTGGTTTAACATCAGATCGATCATGTGTTGAATACATATTAGAAAGCAGTTTGTGATCAGCATATTTACAAAAGGAAATCAATTCTATATCGGCTCAGTTACAATTCTGTGATATCACCACAGTATACAGTGAACCAGTTTGATTCATTAGTAATTTGCAATATTCGTATCCACTTACTCATGACAATATCCAAGCTGTAAACAACGGTTTTAATCCAGAGTCCTTGGCAGATTACTTTCAAAAGTCTTAGTTTCAATATCACCTAAATTGCAAGGCTTATTTTTGCAACATTCCCCTCCGCATTATAGCCATTTTGGTCTCTTTGGATAATAACAAATAGATACATGTAGATAGATTCATATATTCACTTTAGGCTAAATTTTGATATATGAAGCTATCAAATTTCATTCATGTCATGCCCAGCTATAATATGTATGACATCATCCAATTTAGAAAGGGACGTTATTGGATTATTGTAATTATGACTTCAAAGAAAATGAGCAGTGTGTTTTACCCTTTGGTGGGGTAAGGATATTGCGAAAAATAAGTCATGAATTACACCTTCTGTGGAAGAAAAACGGAAATCCCTAATTGAGAAAAATAATGGATGCTGGCCGTTCATGGGACTTGGACACAACAAGGGTGACTGTAAATCAATAGAGAGTTACATATAAAAGACAAAAGGTCTAGATGGCTTGTATTGTATAAGGTGACATTACCCAATAATGGTGAAATATACTCATTAAAAGTAATACTGAATTCAAGTCTCCAGGGGCTGGGTCAGACCCATGATTAATTCTGGTAGCATGCATCATACCCAACAGTCACATATATGGTTATAGGGTGGTGTTCTCAACTGTGTTGAAGTTATTATGACCCAGTTCCTCAGTGGTTGTCAGAACAACAACCCTCCCCAACCTCTCCCATCCATAAAAGACAATCATGTGACATGAATAATAATTTATATTCACATCTTTTTATCCAGCAAATATATATGGATATAGCTACTAAGTGGGACTTTCAACTGATTCAATGTTATGACCAAAGGACTAAGTCTTCATGTGCAGGACTATACTCTTGGGCCACATTCTGGTAGTTTGATTGTATTTTGTCCTCATGTGCAGGACTATACTCTTGGGCCACAGTCTGGTAGCTTGATTGTATTTTTGTCCTCATGTGCAGGACTATACTCTCGGGCCACAGTCTGGTAGCTTGATTGTGTTTTTGTCCTCATGTGCATGACTATACTCTTGGGCCAGCCTGGTAGCTTGATTGTGTTTTTGTCCTCATGTGCAGGACTATACCCTCGGGCCATTCTGGTAGTTTGATTGTATTTTGTCCTCATGTGCAGGACTATACTCTCGGGTCACAGTCTGGTAGCTTGATTGTGTTCTTGTCCCCATGTGCAGGACTATACTCTCGGGCCACAGTCTGGTAGCTTGATTGTGTGTTTGTCCTCATGTGCCGGACTATACTCTCCGGTCAGTCTGGTAGCTAGCTTGATTGTGTTTTTGTCCTCATGTGCATGACTATTCTCTTGGGCCAGCCTGGTAGCTTGATTGTGTTTTTGTCCCCATGTGCAGGACTATACTCCCGGGTCACAGTGTGGTAGCTTGATTGTGTTCTTGTCCCCATGTGCAGGACTATACTCTCGGGTCAGTCTGGTAGCTTGATTGTATTCTTGTCCCCATGTGCAGGACTATACTCTCGGGCCACAGTCTGGTAGCTTGATTGTATTTTTGTCCTCATGTGCAGGACTATACTCTCAGGTCACAGTCTGGTAGCTTGATTGTGTTCTTGTCCTCATGTGCAGGACTATACTCTCGGGCCACAGTGTTGTAGCTTGATTGTGTTTTTGTCCTCATGTGCAGGGCTATACTCTCGGGTCACAGTCTGGTAGCTTGATTGTGTTTTTGTCCTCATGTGCAGGACTCTACTCTCGGGTCACAGTCTGGTAGCTTGATTGTGTTCTTGTCCCCATGTGCCGGACTATACTCTCGGGTCAGTCTGGTAGCTTGATTGTGTTCTTGTCCCCATGTGCAGGACTATACTCTCGGGACACAGTGTGGTAGCTTGATTGTGTTTTTGTCCCCATGTGCAGGACTATACTCTCGGGTCACAGTCTGGTAGCTTGATAGTGTTCTTGTCCCCATGTGCAGGACTATACTCTCGGGCCACAGTGTGGTAGCTTGATTGTGTTTTTGTCCTCATGTGCAGGCCTATACTCTCAGGTCACAGGCTGGTAGCTTGATTGTGTTTTTGTCCCCATGTGCAGGACTATACTCTCGGGTCACAGTCTGTTAGCTTGATTGTGTTCTTGTCCCCATGTGTAGGACTATACTCTCGGGCCACAGTCTGGTAGCTTGATTGTGTTCTTGTCCCCATGTGCAGGACTATACTCTCGGGTCACAGTCTGGTAGCTTGATTGTGTTTATCTCTTCATTGTCCTACACGTAGGTATACACAAGTCGGGCTATACTGTGGGGATCTTGACCATTTCTTTGTTTATAGAGGATATTTTATGGTGTCTTCAGTAATAACAAATATATTTCACGAGTGTGGCTAATATTTTGATATTTTCACTGACAAAAATGTAATAAATATCTCTTGTTAACCCTGCCCCTTAGCTCCTTGGGTTCATCCTCTTCATTTGTACATTTTTGAATCATCATCTGATGATGTCTCCAACCAAACTAGGTAGATAAGCATCTTTTAGTTTTAGATATGTCATTTAAAGCAGTAAATAAAAGCTTAAGTTCTGAAGCTATGGTTTAAAGTAATACTGTTCTAATTTGTGTTATATTGAATTGACCTTAATCTCAATTTGTTTAAGCTTCTAGCCTTTTAACCTCTATATATCTATCCCATATTTTACATTGCTTCCCAGGCAAACCCAATATACAATGTAACCTCTAATCTGAAGTAGACCACTGACCTTGAACTAAAGTCACTGTTAAAACCAAGATAAAAAGACAGCAGCAAGGCTACTTTAGTAATGTTTCAAAAACATCCTACCATACTGTCAAACATTGAATATCAAAGTATATGTTATACCATCAATCACTCCTACACCAGCCAGCCATTAAATACACACTAGCTACAAACATAGGGTTCCGGATAACACATGATGTACAAAAGGTCAGTAGTTGATGGTTACTATTCGTGTATTTTATATGCCATAAACATATGTTATGACCAAGCAAATGAATTCAAAACTGAAACAACTGACAGCAATGTAAATGATACCATTTTTGAAACTAGATATACATGTGTAAAAGATGTGCATTGATTAGGTTGCCTTACAAGCGTCAGTTGTAGGGAATTTCCCTTTAGCTTAGCGGTAGAGCATCAGCTGGAGAGCCAAGGGTCTAGGGTTCGAGCCCCAGCGACGGCATTGTCTTTATCACTATTCCTCGTCCTATTACACATGCAGCGATTCTATAGTGAGTTGGTATGCTGTGGGTATTAAGACTAGATATACTGAACTATTTAAAGCGAGAAGATATACTTAGTTTTATAGTGACTCTGTATACTTTATATTTATACTGACAAGAACTACTGAGGGGTAAAGTGACTCAATATACACTGTAAACTTCTAGTAATTAGATATACTAAAGTAATAAACTGCATACTAAATATAGTGTAGGGTAAGTGACCAGATACACTGTAGATTTATAATGGCTAGATATACTGCGGTGTACAGGGACTAGATTGACTGAGGTATATAGTGGCTAGATATACCCATTACTGAGGTGTACATTGACTAGATATATAGTGGGTTGTAATGAGTCATTATATTGTTGGTTGTAATGACTAGTTATATAGTGTTAGTATATGGACTAGATATATAGTGGGTTGTAATGAGTCATTATATTGTTGGTTGTAATGACTAGTTATATGGTGTTAGTATATGGATCACATATCTAGTGGGTTGTAATGACTCATTATATTCGCGGTTGTAATGACTAGGTATATGGTGTTAGTATATGGACTAGATATATAGTGGGTTGTAATGAGTCATTATATTGTTGGTTGTAATGACTAGTTGTATGGTGTTAGTATATGGACTAGATACATAGTGGGTTGTAATGACTCATTATATTCGCAGTTGTAATGACTAGTTATATGGTGTTAGTATATGGATCACATATCTAGTGGGTTGTAATGACTCATTATATTGTTGGTTGTAATAACTAGTTATATGGTGTTAGTATATGGATCACATATCTAGTGGGTTGTAATGACTCATTATATTCGCAGTTGTAATGACTAGTTATATGGTGTTAGTATATGGACTAGATACATAGTGGGTTGTAATGACTCATTATATTCGCAGTTGTAATGACTAGTTATATGGTGTTAGTATATGGACTAGGTATATAGTGGGTTGTAATGACTCATTATATTGTGGGTTGTAATGACTAGATATATAGAGGGTTGTATTGACTAGATATGTAATGGGTTGTAAGGACTAGTTATATTGTGGGTTGTAATGACGAGTTATATTGTGTTAGCATACTGACTAGATATAGTGGGTTGTAATGACTAATTATATTGTGTTAGTATACTGACTAGATATATAGTGGGTTGTAATGACTCATTATATTGTTGGTTGTAATGACTAGTTATATGGTGTTAGTATATGGACTAGATATATAGTGGGTTGTAATGACTCATTATATTCGCGGTTGTAATGACTAGTTATATGGTGTTAGTATATGGACTAGATACATAGTGGGTTGTAATGACTCATTATATTCGAGGTTGTAATGACTAGTTATATGGTGTTAGAATATGGACTAGTTATATTGTGGGTTGTAATGACTAGATATATAGTGGGTTGTAATGACTAGTTATATTGTGTAGCATACTGACTAGATATATAGTGGGTTGTAATGACTAGTTATATTGTGTTAGTATACTGACTAGATATATAGTGGGTTGTAATGACTCATTATATTCGCGGTTGTAATGACTAGTTATATGGTGTTAGTATATGGACTAGTTATATTGTGGGTTGTAATGACTAGTTATATTGTGGGTTGTAATGACTAGTTATATTGTGTTAGCATACTGACTAGATATATAGTGGGTTGTAATGACTAGTTATATTGTGTTAGTATACTGACTAGATGAATTGACTCGATACACTGTAGGGTTGTAATGACTAGATATATAGTGGGTTGTAATGACTAGTTATATTGTGTTAGTATACAGACTAAATACATGAATTGACTAGATACACTGTAGGGTTGTATTGACAAGATATATAGTGGGTTGTAATGACTACATTGTGTAGTATACTGACTAGATATACTGTGGGGGTAAAGTGATCGATATCTTGTGAGTATATAGAAACTAGAGGTATGTATGTGTATTTGATGGCATATATTAGTACTAAATTATAACCATCAATATCCATAGAAGATGTTGGCATGTTTTGTACATTGCGTACCTAACATAATAAACAATCTGATAGGTCCCAGGTTTGTTATGACCTTGGCCAGCATTACAGCCCTCCCCAACAGTATACACATCTATCAGCAATGTCCTTGAGATGTCTCTATCCCAATCATACATAACACATCTTAGATACCTTACAACATTAGCTACAGTTTCAGTCTTTATGACCGAGAATGATGATATAGTATGTGGTATTTATGCAGTTTTTAATTTCTGTCAATACAAACCAAGTTTTATCCTCATTGAAACAGAGTTTGGGTTTCATGTCTACTTGAATAAGTTTATATGCTTGACAGGTAGATCAGCTGGGCATATAAATAGTATACCTTCCTCAGATACAACTGTTGCTAGCAAAATTTCTGATATTTAAAGAGTGTAAGCTGAAAGTATTCAATACTTCTTTTTTATAAACTGATGCTTGAAGGACAAGTCTTTTTTGAATCTGTCTGTCTATAAAGGCTATTGGGTTACCATCTACACAAACCCCCTTAAACACTAGTCTCATACCTTCTTTATTCAATACTGCCATTACACCCTACGTGACCTCTAACACTGTCGGTCTTCTCTGATAATTTTGATAGTCCAAAATGGTTGTATGTCAATATTTGAAAGAAAAAAAGGTATCTATTTTATGGAAACAAAGATGTGATGTCAACAATCCTTTGATCAGAATTTTACATCTTTGGAAAAAATTACAAAGGTCATTAAGTGCATCAATCAAAAAAGAAAGAAAAAAAGGAAAAGCATGATGGCAATGAAATTGGTAAATTGGACACACTTAATATTGCTAAGTTGAGATTGTAAGGTGCTTGGTGCAAAGATAATTAGTTAGGTTTTATATGACTTCATTCTTAGACTAGGGATTCATCTGTAAATACTGCCATCATATAGAATCAATTTCCCTGACAAAGTGGCTGAATACGATAAATTGGTCAATATGTCCTTCGGCAGGAAGTAGACATTTCACAGGTCTCGATCTTCTCGGCTGAACACCACGGTTGGTATTTTTTCTACTGAAAACAACAAGATTTCCGACAAGTAGATTCCTTGAAATGGCCTTACAATATCTTATAGATAAAATGATTAGGAGCTTAATTTTATGATAAGATTTTTATCAGCAACTACAGCTGAGCAAACTTTTTTTAGTAAATATTAAAATAGATAGTTTCTGCAGATGTAGTTAAGTTTCGCTGCTGTGATGTATAATGTGTAACATATAAACTGGAAGGCGATATATCCATGATCACTTTTGACCTTTGGATATTAAGATTGATCACCATATTTTCCTTGTTTGTGATTATAAGGTCCAATGGGCTGGGTTCTTGATTAGTTCTTTTTCTTGTCAAAATTTGCACGTGTTGAAAATGGTATTTGTCCCCGACGGATTCATGAATTTCAATACAATCTTGTTTTTGTGTTTTGTTGTGCAGTTCGTCTAGTTGGTATTTCTTTAGTTAGAGTTCTCCATATTAAGCTTTTATTTAAAATTTGCATTTCCTTACTTTGAGCAATAGAGCGTTTAATCTGTCTTTATTTTCCTTATTGCTACTCAGACGTCTTCGTATAAATCCAATCAAAAATTCCTTCAGCCAATCGAACACTAACAAAAATACATTCTGTAAAAAACGTTGACAGAGATATTTCTGTCACTTTTACATATGAATGGCTGGGTAATATAGAAAGCTGTTCCTTGAATTTCATTATATTTTAACTAGGTCATGTCCTTCTATCACCAAATAAGGTGATGTTGCAACAAATCTACTATTTCTAGGCAACGCTTAATTAACACAGATATTCAAGCTAACTTTTTTCAGTATCAATCCTAGCTTTTAATTCTTGTAATTTGTTGGTGTGTCTGAATTTGCAAACAATAGAAGAAATATGCTTAAATGTTCATATATTTGTTTGACAATTATTTATTTATCCTAATTTTGGTGTATTTATCCTCCTTTTTGAGATTTTTATATTTTTTAAGGAATGCCTTCCTGTCCTCTGACCATACAGATGACACTAGTAGCTGTCTAGACTTTTCATTTTTTCTGTCATATTTCCTAATCTGATGACTTTTTGAACCCTGTTAGATTGCATATTGCAAGCACTCCTTTGATTTCTGTTTCATCAGCTTTCTGCCCAAAAACCTTCTTCATTATTTTATTCTTTGTTTCTGAATACAAAGATGTTATTTTCCCTTTGTTTTCTTTCCACAATGCCATCAGTATCCATTAGATGTATACAGTATGTTAACATTGCTACCAGTTATTTGTGCCTTCTCTTTGACATTCTGCTAGTGCCTTTTTCTACACTATGTCCTGCACTATGTTTCAAACTTGAAGCTTGGTGCATTTACTCACAATCAAACATTCCAGGTATATTTTTTTTGTATCTGCCCAAAATTTCCACGAATGTTTGCTCTATCTGGAGTTCTTTGTTGAGATTTTCCTCCATCGTAACTCTACATGGTGGACAGAACACAATGGTGTCTGTGTTTCTGGGAGTACACTGTAGACATTGAAGTTTTGATCTGAACATTGGTTGCAGTAGAGGTTGCCGTGTTTTCTACATTTCAGCACTTTCCTGTTTTGGTCAGGTTCCTAATCACATTTTGTATGTGACCCTGTCCCATGGTGAGGAAAAAGAACTTTCCGATACTGATGTTTTAATTTCTTTGCTCCTGGATCTCGTCTGACAGACTGTATGTCCATCGTCAGCTGACCTTACCTGTACATACCTGTATGACATTGACACACCTGTAGGACTTACCTGACTTCCTCCCCGATGTCCATGTACAGGTCATGTTTCTCCTCTTCCATTTGGTACTCCCAGGCCCACAGCTGCTCCTTATCCACACTGGACGAAGGTCAAGGAAACATGACAGGTTTTCACTTACGAGTAGAAATACAAGTGTATGATACATTTGTACGTTACTTGACCAGTAGCATCTTGATGTACATTCTACCTGTACTTGCATTTGACCTGTAGATAAATGACATAATTTCACTTGAGCAGTGGCTTTATTTATCCTTCAAGTTGTAGGAAAAGATAATGGGGGGTATATTTGACCATTTGGTACTTGGTTCACCGTCATTTGACCAGTATTCTTACGACACACTTTCATCTGAAATGAGACCTTCTTGCTAAATAATGACACCAATTATAGGCCCATATATATAGCCATGGAAATATTTTTCACAACATCCAATCAACTTCAAATTAATATCACCCATTGATGTATAATCATCATAAATGATGGCATCACAAAACATAAGACGAAGAAGTTATAGAACTGTTATCCAAAGGCAAAATAATACCACCCTTATATGTTGATCAAGGGCCATACCCTTTTTAAAGCAATGGAATCAAAATGGCTGTGATTGTTTATCTAATTGAAGGAAAGACAGTCACATAAACTATGTTTGTGTACCACAACTCCCCCAGTGATATTCTTTGTTCTTACGGAAAGGGAAATATATCAATCCAATGTGTATGATCCCTTATTATCCCTGAAGACAGTGATCAGCAGTATAACAGGTGACAAATAAGGATACAATCTTGATGGATGTTGTAGGGCGTCTGCTGGAATGGAGATGTCATCAAAGAATCCCATGGTCACTACAATGAACAACAACATGACATATAGCTTCAGTATATAAGAAGCTACACTAATGTATGGCACTGCTATAAATCATATAACTCCCTATAGCTTGTACCAAAACTTTCTACAGAAACATGTAAAAATAAATGTGTTACAAAATATCAAGACTGGTCTGTTGATTGGTGAATGTTTTACATTGTTTACTTGTTTTACAATGTGAACAAATTCAATAATTAAAGGAGAGTATCGTAGACCGACTAGTCAGCACTAGCATGAATACAGTTATGGAAAACTGGATTCAGGAGTTGTTTCTCTCCTTGTGTTATTTCCTGTGCTTATCATAAGAGGGCTTCTGTATACCACTAAGTATCCTTCTAAAAATCTAGATGATGAATGGTAACATTCTTAGACACATATAATGAACGTTGTTTCTTTCCCCAGCATAATGTGAACAAACGTTGTTTCTGTCCCCAGCATAATGTGAACAAACGTTGTTTCTGTCCCCAGCATAATGTGAACAAACGTTGTTTCTGTCTCCAGCATAATGTGAACAAACGTTGTTTCTTTACCCAGCATAATGTGAACAAATTGTTAACTCTTCAGCTGCTCATTTTTTTTTTTATTGATTCTATTTCTATATCAAAGAATCTTAAATCAAAATTATGATAACTAGCCCTACCATAGGTACCCATTTCGAATGAAAAAAAGAGCTAACTATGTAGAAAGTTAAAAAACGCATTCAGAAACAAATCATGGGTTATCAACTTCAAACTGTCATAAAAGTGAAAAACAGCTGTTGATTGGGATGAATTGAAGCTTTCATTAAAACTGAAGGATAGATTTTCAAAACCATGTATGACAATCCTACTTTTATCGTGCTTCATCTCGAACATTAATATGTAATATATATATATTCCAATTTTGCTTAGCAGGAAAATCACGTATAACAGTATTGAGCGAGATCTTAGCATGTTTCTGGATGAATATCTATCAAATGTAATATTTATGTAATGACACTGTTGCAGCTTTTTAGAACAAGTACATAATTTGTTTTGTATTACGAAAATGTATTGATATCTAAAATCCAAGAGATTGGATAAAAAGCTCATGAAAGTTCATTGTATTGTAACTTATATTTGTGTTTTGAAAACTTACCTTGAACACTTTCTTTGGAACAACTTTTTATTTTGCCAATAAGAATCTCATCAACAAAAGGTCGGAATACGACAAAGTGGAAATGAACTGTAAAAAATAGTAATAAACTATTACAAGGGAGGTAACTATTATTAGTTGTTTTGCTTTTAGACACTGAATTAGTAAGTCATTTAGCATGTATTACAGTCTTTATACTATAAACCCATGTGTAAAATGGATGAATAATTGAGCTCAAGTAAAATGAGATAGGGCTTGTTATTTTATGTTTTATATTGATATATTGTTTTATATTGATTTTCACCAAAAATCTATTTTTTTATCAGAAAAGTGAATGTTCTTTTAAGAACGTAAAACAGTGAACCTTACCAACAGTGTGTGAGGCTCCATCTCCAGGGAAGATAAAACTCTCCTCCAGCTTAATGATATCCCACAGGGCAACACACAACCCAACATTGTGGACCACCTGTAGATAACACAAACTTCCAATACAATACACTGGTAATTACATTATGTTACATGTAAGTTATATTACATGAAAGATGACTAATTTCAGGTATAAAAACAAGGATAGTAAATCTTGACCAAAATTAAAGTAATGACATCATCAAATTCCTATAGCTAGCTATCAATGATTAATCAAATTCCTATAAATGATTCTGTGTCTACATAAAAACAATTAATTCAAACCAACATGTGCATGTAGATTCAGGGGGCACCCAAAATAAGGTATACCAACCCTCTAAAATGTAATTGAAAATTACTTTAATCCATTTTCTATATTTTATAAGGAATTATTTCCCAAAATTTGATTTTGCAAAATCCCCCCTCTCCATTTCCACCCTTCTTTTAAAATGGTTGATAAGGATGGGGTGCATGCTTATGAAAAATCTTCCTTTTGAGGTCTTCTAACACTACAATTGGAAATTTCTTAATACCGGTCCCAAAGCAACACAACATTTTGGGAGAGGAAGCGGTTCTGGATGAAATTCCTATTCTGATGCAGTAATCATAGTACATGTGGGTATCTACTGTACTGAAACTGTGAGACAGCCATTGAAAACAATGCAGCCAAGCAATCTATTTTAATATACGTTATTCATTAGCTTCATACAGGATCACAGGTTATAATGTCTAAATTACATGATCTAATTTTACAAAGTCCCTATATCATATTTACAGTTCTGATCAGGATTTTTCAACACAATGTTAACTTTTCACTCTTGGATTGCCAGTCCTAAGCAGTGTTATTTGGTGTTAGTGCTGTTTATATCTTAAGTTGGTCCCAAGTTGTTGATGATTTGTTTAAGTGAATAATTTGGGGTCTGTAAGTAGCATCCTGCTTTATTTCAGTTATGGGGATGGTGACAACATTAACAATTCAACATTGGACCAACAGACCTAAATCAGACCTACACAAGGTTAAATACAACGCTGCCCGATTTATCGGTCGTGTCAACAAACCTTGTTTGCAAACTTTTTGTTGAGAGTTTCTACCACTGCATCATTGAAATTGATGTGGAACAGCCAGGGAGGGATCCTCACCGTATCCTTCATCTCAACCAACACAAACATTCTGTTTCACCTGTAATTGTTTTTTCAGGTAATCTAAAAAGAAAACACAACAATAATTGTTCACACATATCTTACAGAGTCATCCTCCTTATATATCAGGATACGTAATTAGATAAATCATGCTCACATGCAATATGAAACATGTTATCACAGTGAATCAAATTTCTACCACAATACGCTGTGGTATTCCACTCTCAGATCATTGTATAAACACGCAGACTGTTAGATAAATATGACCTTCAAGAGTTTTGATTGGTCGAGAAGATGAACTTTGACCGGGAAAACTTTTTCCACATGCTTTTTGCCACCTGCTGTTTTGTTTACGTCTTCCGCTGTCAACATCCGACAAATGTTGGTGACTTTGTGAGGTTATGCGGAAAGGGGGGTTATTAAGGCAATATTAAAAGATGATACTTAAAGATTTGATCGCTAGTTTCTGGCAAAGTTGCTATAGACGGTTTATCACTTGGCGGGAGGCAGACTTCGTACGATATGCTTACGCACATATAGTCTGTGGTTAATTTATAGAAATTAATGCAATACTGCTAATCTCAATAGTCGTTCATCTATTTTATTTTTTCACGAAGTTGTTGACGAAAAATTAATTTTGACAATAATTAAATTTGTAAAAAAAAGAAGTAACTTTTGAATATTAATGAGTGACTTTTTACATATGGGTCATATCACTACACCAGCCTTGTCAACAAACACATGTGTGTATGTTATTTCCGACTGATCATGAGATTGTGGTAGAAACAGATCACACGACTCGTGGTTATTGAGTATGGTATTTATTTCACTCTCGTTAGTTCATTTTCAAAAGTTACAGAAATACACTCGCTAAAGCTTGTGCCTTTTGTAACTTTTGAAAATTAACTAACTCGAGTGAAATAAATACCATATTCAACAACCACTCGTTGTGTAACCTCTATATATATCACACAAATTAAAGATTTTTTATTGTGAAGTTTTATGTTATTTCCTCCTCAAAACTGAATGAAATTTAAACTACATTTTAAATTTTGAACGTTGAATGTGCTTATCATGTCGCACAAAGTGACTGCAACTTTTCAGGTGATAAGATTTAGAAAACTTAAATAATGTACGACCCTTGGCTCTTTACGCACCACCTTGCCAATACTGACTAGACTGGAAACTGCAGCATACCTTTGTCCTCAAAAGGAATTACATGGCTGCATAAGGTAAGATTGGTTTGCTTGTATTTTGGTGTAAGCTACTGTACAATCCCTATGATCTTTGAAAGACAGGTATCAGCCAAGAGAATGGAGATTGATTTGTTTTTTTTAAGTCTGAAACTAATCAAATGGCTTACCATGTTTGTCCCATATGAACATATGATATTGTTCTAACTACAATGTGTAAAATGTGTCTATACTGATATCAGCTCGAAATCTGAAGTGTTTTATCTCATTTAATATTTGTATTGCCTAAAAGTTGTCTAAGTGGGAATGTATTTGTATGTAACATGTTTATCGGTCAAAAGCTCTATAAAGCTTGGTATTTGTTTTAAAATGTACACGACTTTAAATAAAATTTATCTATGTTATCTTATCTCCCATTTGTGACAGTATGTGTAACAAGAAAGGAAAATTGTAATGGCAAGACCAGAATTTGAACCTAGGACCCTGTAATTCTAAATGATTCATCTGATCTGTCTAATTACCCCAGCCCAGTTCCACTACATATGCATGGAAAGGTTTAATGAGATTCAGAAATCACATAGGGTTGGATACAAATGTTTATGTTTGCCATGCATTAATGTACTTCTTCGTTTTATTATTGTTTTGGATTATGTTTAAAAGCATTTTATTTGTTCTCATCTAATATTATTCATATACATATTCACCATTTAAGTAGTAAAAGCAATAGTAAACAGACATATATATTACAATATTACGTAAAGAATAGATATTTCGATCCATGTGCGACATGTGTGTGAAAGTGACGAGTTGTTTCTAAAATATCAGTTTGAAGTGCGCTCCGGGCGCGGGTCGCATATTTCCCACATATTATAGAGGGCCGGAGTTCTGACGTTAACCAACGACAGACCGATATGAAAAAAGTCGATGAAACGTCAGAATAATTCGGACTACCCAGTGTCATATCTCTCAACCCACTCTTTTCTAGATAGAACTCTGTACAGCTTTATAGAAGTTAAAAAAGTGTGGCAGGGTTCAATTGTACATAGGATTAAGGTCGCCTTCTAGCTTCGAGCTAGGGGAAATTTCCCTTTAGCTCAGTGGTAGAGCGTCCGACTAGGAACCTGGAGATCGAGGGTTCGATCCCCGGTGGAAGCACACTATTCTCTTTCCTGTTACAAATGGTGTCCGTGGCCCTCCCTGTGGTGACAGGGAGTTAGAACCTGGGTTGTGGTGTTCGAGGGCGAACACATTTAAAAAGGGGGGAGTAGTGTGGCAGGGTTCAATTGTACATAGGATTAAGGTCGCCTTCTAGCTTCGAGCTAGAGGGAATTTCCCTTTAGCTCAGTGGTAGAGCGTCCGACTAGGAACCTGGAGATCGAGGGTTCGATCCCCGGTGGAAGCACACTATTCTCTTTCCTGTTACAAAAGAAATAAAAGTTTTTCTTTGTTCTTATTTCCCTCAGAACACGGCATAGCAAGTGCGACGGTATGCCATTACCGCTGCCTAAAATATTCTTACATTACAGTCACTGACATATAATTTGACTGGTCACGGTGATGATCGTCAATCTATACTTTAACCGTAGCTTTTCTGTTTGCAAATCAGGTTAGAAAAATGTAAACGTTTGATTGTCAACCAAAATCGAATACTCGTGTTGCTTACGTTATGTCTGTGCAATCACGCACGTCTGCTTTCATTTCTCAAACCGGAAGTGACATCTCCATACTAAAGACGCTTGAATATTCATAATTTACTCACCCTTTGTTCTCTGTAACATGAATCATATAAGAGAAAAATATATTTTGTTCAACAAGCAAAACATTAATGCAATCACAGTCGGATAATAAAAGCGACATGAGTTATGAACACATTTTGGAAGCTATATCCGGTTTGATCAACATCAGCAGTATGTTTGTTGTCGTCTCGCCATGTGTGCATTCTACTTTCTGTTCGCCCTTTTTATTTATTTCTTGGAGATAGACCATGGTGGATGGTACGTTATACATACTGTGCTATTGATGCAAACATCACATATTTGTTGTTGTTGACATTTTACCGTTTGAGACCACATAAATGATTCGATTTGTTGCTTTATCATATCAGTAGCTATATCCTTACATACTGATGTACTGTACATGTGACACGTGTATAATTAATATACAAATATTGCGCATGAGACATAACATTTCATCATATTCTTGCATTGTTATATGTCAACGTTCAGCTATCATATTGTAAGATAAATGGACTGGGTCAATTATCCACACGTGCTGGACACACTAATAGAAATATATGGGTGTATACAATTAGTATAACTATATATACACATCATACAATTAGTGTGCCAAGCACCTGTGCTACCAGGTAGATGTAGCATTTGGTTTGAGCGTCCGTCGAAGTTGGAGGCCCCGCTGAGGTTTGAATCCTGGTCTGGCCGTGTATTTTTCCTCTCCTATTACAGTGGTGCCATGACCAATCCTTGATACAAATCTTTGATGCATACATACAAATGTACTTCCTAACTGATGAAATCTTTCGAAGATGATGAGGGATTCTTACAATGGTCAGCATCAATGTTAGACATCTGACCCAGTCTCACAACACACAATCTTTTTTCTTAGCTCTCAAATATTATTGACAACCAATTTTGCGTATGATTTTAATAAATAAACATTAAAAATTGGTTGGTTAGCACCATTCATTTATATATATAATTATGTGAGTCGCTGTAACTCACTCAGAAAGGAAAATAGATACATAAGAACAAATTGTGAGTATTTCACAAAGACAGGATTGATGCCAACAGCAATTAACACATTTATAGTCTGCAGTGATCTAGAACATGTTTGTACACAATCATATCATCATTCACATACAGGTATATTATTACGTAGAATTTACTTTGACAGGTCTACAGATAAGGAGGCTGTGCTAGTCACACCTGGGCCATGTACAATAGATGTCAGAGACCACACCCTCACACAGAAAGAATTCCTCCACAGGTTTGGCAGCTGCTCAATGAAAAATCATATTACTTTTTGTTTGTTAATATGAATAATTGATGATAATATTAATGCAACATCTGTGTTCACTTATTTGTTGCTTGTGTTTATTCTATAGTTTGTAACTTATATAATGGACAAAAATGCAATGTTCACAGTGGCCTGCAAGTATATCCCATAATCAGCCTTACAGATACTCTGGTTAATGACAGTATAAATATATATAACCATGTATAATTTTGTTCTTATTTTTTTTCTTCACTTCAGGTATGCATATTCAAAACCATTAATAATAAAAAGAGGAAGAAATGAAAATCATGTAAGTATTGGTCAGATAGGATTCGGTCTGTGAAAATAATCTGGAAAAAATAATGCTCTTAAAATATACCTCTATCCAAAAGATGAAATATCCAAGTTATGTTAAGATTACAGGCATACATAATAGCCTGGTAGCAGTGTGTTGCTTTGAGGCTTTGACATTTCTATGTAATACTATCTACAATTGTTTAACAAAACACTTCATTGTTCTTTCCATTTCCACCAGAACTTTTTGAAATCTTGCCGAAAAAAGAATATGCTAGAAAAATATGGATCGAAGAAAATTCGCTTAAGTTCAGCAAATACCCACTCTTATCAAAAAGGTAAGTTGATTGATTTTTAAATTAATCTCAAAGAACAAAAGATGTAAAGGTCCACATTTCATGTAGCTTGACAAAACATTGCATTATAATATGTAAACATAAAATAGACAGCAGCTTAAGGAAACTTTATAAATAATTCCTTCAAATGAGGGGTGACACTGTTTTAGCATTTAAACCAATAAAGATATATATAAAATGCAGATAGTAAAAATGAATTTAAAGCAAAGTTGAATCTGAGGTTGAAATATAGAACATACCTGATCATGTAAACAATAGTCCATCTGACATTATGAGGTTGTAAATGTCTTTACCTGTTTGTTTTACATTCAATTATATAGTAGTATTTAACTTTCATTTTCAGTTGATGTTACCTTACAGTATTATGTAGAGAATGTCTTGAAACCTCAGACACTACAGATGATGGGGAATGGTATGTATCAGTACCAGGGTATTCATTTGAAAATACTTCATAAAAGGCTTCTATGCCAAACATCCTAATGTGAAAGGTCAAATCATTCACCATCAAAATATATCGGTTTTCATACAATAACTTAATTGACTTCCAATGGAAATCGAAATAAACTTTGTACAATGCTTCCTTATCAAAAACAATATCTTGAAATTGGTTACAAGGTCAAAGGTTAAGGTCAATGTCACTAGCAGTGAAATTGTTATAAATAGATCAGTTAAGGACAGTAAGTGCCAGGAATCAAGTTGTTTTAAATGTTATGAATGAAATCATACTTAACAGGCTATAAAAGTCTTTCAAGACAAAGGGAAGAGATAGGAGCAAAGTTCAAAGGTTGAAGTTACTCGTAATTTGATAATTTAAGGATAGGAATATAAATTACACTGCTGAAAGAGAAACATTTAAAAAATAGTTGGACCAACGTGATAGCATATAGCATTTTCCCTATATACTATATTATCAAGATTTTGATTGTGTACTGTCTTACAGAGACATTTTACTGGTTTGGTGATAACAACTACACAGAGTGGCAGGAACTGTTTGACATGTACTCCGCACCTCCATATTATCTACCCGACATGACTGGTGTATACAGCTTTGGGCTCGCAGGTCAGTGAACAATTTGTAACAGAAACAATGTAATGATTGAATATGATGATACTTTCGACTCACTGCATGTACCGATATTTCCACGTGTGAAAAATTCCGATGTTCTACCATACTCGTGAAAATATATATTTCAGGTAATCTAAAAAGAAAACTGTTAAATTTCCTCTATATATCACATATATCAGATGAATATTACGATAGTGATACAGCCAATTTTCAGACAATGTACTATGAGGCTTTGTATTTCCTATTGACAATATGTTGTATTGCCTTAGTAGTCAACACTTTGGTGGCTTGAACTCATATCAGTTATCATCTTGTGAAATTGATTGATTGAAACAATTAAAGATAATTTTCAAATATGTAATTTTTTTGGAAGCAAATTGAACATTAATCAAGATATCATTTGTGAAGTTATACCACAACACAATTATTGTATGCATATTTTAAACAATTATGGTAATTGTTGGTTTATTATTACTTCCAGGCATTATGTAAATGTAGAAATCACTTGTGTGGTACACAAACGAATTGGTTCATTAATATGCTCAATAAACTATCTATGTCAGGTAAAGATTTGTGGTATAGCTTATGTTGGTGTATTGTAACAGGTGCAGGCACTGGGGTACCATTCCACTTCCATGGTCCAGGGTTTGGTGAAGTCATCTATGGCAGGAAGGTAAGCCTCACAGTTCTGTACATACATGTATTGTTGAACTGGGTAGAGGTCGGTAGCAGAATTACAAATATAAGTACATTCAAATTCACAAAAGAAAAAAAAAGGTCTGCTATGTTTAGTAAACCAGAGTAAGATATTTCTGTGATTGTTTCTCCACTTAAGCCAATAAACTTTGTAAAACTATCCTACTTAACCTGTGTTTAATTGGCCAATACACAACCCCACCTAACATATATATAGTATAGTGTCACCACTAAAACCTCTATGTAATTCTGTTTTATATGTTCATTACTAGTAAACCATATACCTACAGCTTAGGTTTTCTTTGTTTCAGCGTTGGTTCTTGACACCCCCAGATAAGAAGCCAAACTTTCACCCCAATCGGACAACACTACAGTGGCTTATAGAGGACCTACCTAAACTCGGCTCTGAAGATCATCCTCTGGAATGTACTATAGGTCCAGGGGAGGTAAGTACACCTTGTTACCTTATCATAATCTTTATCGGATGACATCTTTGATGACATATTATGTAACATGGCATGTAATTTTCACTCTTCCAATTGATTCTACTTCTTTAACAATGAATGTTGAGTCTTTAACCATGTTACTGTGTAAATTTACACTGTGGGTGAGGCTGTACTATACTTAGATGATATGTATCATGAGCGAGACTATGCTGTGATTTTGAACTGCTTGTTTTGTAGATGATCTACTTTCCCGACAGATGGTGGCACGGGACGTTGAACATCGACACAAGTGTTTTCATCAGCACATTCCTAGGATAATGTACATATACAAATATTTATACACTTGTTTTATTTATTTATTTTAATAAAATTTTCTTTTTCTCTAGAGACAATTTGTTCAATATTTGTTTTTATACCCCTCCCCAAAGGGAATCACCCTTTCCATCTGTCTGTCAACAAACACCATAAGTGCAACTGCTCCTTAACTGTTAGTTGGATTTTTTTCAAGACATGGCACAGTAAAAGTATGTCATACATGGACTATTTTATAGTGAGTTATGGCTCTCATTTGTTATAGTTGATGAATGAAAAAACCAATGTTCAATAAGTTAATATATAATTACATTATTGAAAGTGAGATTGTATTTGCAAAATTTCCTAAATGATATCAATTTTAAACATTAACTCCTTCCATTTCACTGTCTCATATGATATCTAGCATTAGGAAATTGGACAGTAGATACTGATATTATTGGGCTATGTTTTTATGCCCGTAAAACAGCTGTAGGAATGTCCACTGAAACAAATGGTCATGAAAAGCTACATTTTAGCCATCCGTTATCAGATGGTGGGCTGTTCAAAACACCTTTTGTCTCTGGTCCATTTGTCCTTTGTTTGTCCTTCATCAGTTCTACAACTTCTACAATGTATTTCTGAAGAAGAAACATGCACAACTACAGACCATGTGGAACCTAAATTTAAAACTTGAGAAAGATATATCACGTACTTCACGAGAAATAGCTATTACAAACTTGAACTGTCAAAATAAAAAATGACTGCCATCTTGTCTTTGATCAGTCTGAAAATGAAGCATGCATAACTATGAATCAAGGGAAACTATTGTACGACATTTGAGAAAGATCTCTCCAGTTTTTATTGATAAATAGCAAGAAATGTTGAAGGACAGATGACAGATACAGGGCTATTTCAAAAGCCCACCATCTGATTTAAGTAGGAGGCTGCAGTGGGATGGAGGATGCACCAAGGCATCAGTTTGTAGGACTCTCAGGATCAAGTCCACTTAAAATGAAGGTTTCATTTGCACCAGCACAGTCAGAACCAACCATTCGGATAATCCCCATACGGTCTTTATACCTTTGTCTGAATAAGGACAAGTTAAACTATAAATTGTTATCTTTTTATTGTTTTATATAAAATTGAACAAGCATTCTTACATCTGCATATTTTTGTAAAATGATCTATGAATAAGCTCTGCATATTGATTCTGTATGGCATACAATTCAAGGTCATTTAGAACATGAATTGCACTCTGATTGTATAGCATGACACACACTCCGTCTGGATATTCAACAAAACAACACATCAATGTAATAAAGCACCAATGTAATGAACAATTACAGTTTGGAAATCTATAGTACGGTAAATGTATAGTACCTCTTTACAACTCTGTGTATAATCCATACCTTTCAACAACTCAATACCCGTTCTATATATACTACAAGTTATAGCAACAAGTGTCAAAGTATTAACAAAAGATACCCAAGTATTTCATGTAAGAAATGAAATAAATGCAACTTTCTGTAAAATATAACATGCCCATGATTTTGCTTCTGAATGCTTTATAAGTACTCTAACACATATTATAATAATGTAAAAAATATCTACTGAACAAAGTAAGGGAAGGCCTAAAATGAAATAATAGTTGTATGCCTAAATCTTACCAACCTGGTTAAAAAGTAAACGCCAGTTTACACGCAACTAAATCATTTACTATACATTTGTATGTTACTACTAAGTTTTTAAGCTAATAGCGTTAATATTTGAAGTTCAACACTAGTGACAATTGTCTAGATTCATAGATACTAAGGATTCAAAAGGCATTTTTTGGCGAGTTTGGTGGCATATAAGAGCGATTCAGACAACCGGAAGTTTACAAGCCAAACCAGTGAAGTGGGACGGGAGCACCCCCCGACATTTGACCCCATATAAATCCACCATCACGTTTTAAAATCTACTAAAACTATGCATTTTTCTAAAGTTCAATATCTGTAGATTTCATTCAGTGTAAAATATATTAACAATTACCTATTTAAATTACTCAGAGGCACTGTCCCAATCAGGAACAAATTTTGGGTGCGGATTACAATCGTATGAAACACTTGCTGATTGGGTGATTTAGTTGTGCGAGTCCTTAATATGTATTTTACTCAAATTTTTATTTTTTTATTTCAATAACAGAAATCAGCTGTCCATTATGTTGTTCAGTATCTCTGCTTTAACCAAATGTTGAACATGTTTATTTATTACATTTTTGCCAGTGAAATATCGGATTCTATCAACTTGATAAAATTAATATCTTTCACACTGGTACATATATCAAAAGTGATATTTTCACAGTGTGAAAGTATCACTTTTCAGTATTGACCAATCATAACGGTATCTTCTATTCGCTGCATTCAAAGGCAACGATATTTTGTCACAGATTCACATGAAGTGACGGTAAAATAAGTGGTTGTTATGGTAAATGTTTGGTATACAGACTTAAGTATTAACATATATATACCAGTAATGACATTTTTATAAGCAATCATACCAGAAAATAGCAGAAAACGTCGAAATTGCGTTGAGAATGCCACTCAAAATGGCGCGCAGCCTTGTTGTCAAGCGTGACGTCATTAGAATATGGCGCTAATAATTACGCTTCTGATTCCCGCCCTTTTTTAATGCATTAGATTTTTTATGTTTTATGCTTTAAAAATGTAATAAATAGAAAATTCAATGGTGTCTTCAGTAATAACAAATATATTTCACTCGTGTTGCTAATATTTTGATATTTTTCGTGAAAAATATCAAAATATTAGCCACACCCGTGAAATATATTTGTTATTACTGAAGACACCATTAAATATCCTCTATATCTTACCGTGTATATTATTAATATCAAATCATACAACAAACCAAAACATGGTAACTGAGTCATAAAGATTGATTAAAACCAATGGAAATGTGCCATGTGTAAAAGAACTTGTTTTCCCTACCAGATACATGTACTTACCTATTTAGGCAAGCACAGAACTTATTATTACTAAGCCAGATGTCTAACAAGAGGAGTCTAAATAATAGCTACTGAACAAAGTGGTGCACACATTTTCCATCATCACAAAACATGCTTATTTAGATGTAAGGTTTGGAGGATTCCCTTTAACACATACATTAGTGTATATACACTACCCAGGTACGTCTGTTCTTCCTTTTATTAGTATCTGGACCATTCATTCAATAACATACTTTCCGTTATCACCTTAACCCTTTCACCCCTAGGTAACTTTAGTAGACTCAACCATACATTTATCTTGGTGAGTCCATTTTGGTCTAAAGTGGTAAAAGGGTTAATCCACTTATTTGCACGATCAACACCCCTCATACTTTTGTACATACTGCTTGTACATAATCATACATCCTGTATTTACATTACTTTACATCTTGTTTATACATTACTACACATTCCAAGAAACGTATATGGTTGTATGTTTATAACAAGCATATAACATCTCAGACCAGATGGGATTTAAACAAATTCTGTTATACATAAAATCTTTTATGATTTTCTCATAAAAATAATAGTTTTACAATTGTGTGTGTACATGTGTGTGTGGTTAACTTGGATAAAATACTTTCTAGCAGTGATCATTAGAGTTATCTTAACTATTGGATAACCACGAATAATTTACAGTTGTAAATTTGTTTCCTCATTTTGATAAAGCTGACTTCAATAAAGCATGCAGTAGGATTAATAAATCATAAACAAACACCAGTAATTTGCAATTTTGACAGAAACACATTTGGAAATACAAGGATACAACAGAAGGAATAAAGTCACTTATCATTTGTAGGAACCTTTTTTTTTTTGCGTCCAAGTTTATCACAATCCAAATATATTGCCAATATCTATTTCAAGCCCATTTAACAAGAGATACAGGAATATTCTTTTTGGCAATTTTTGCACCAATTCAAAATATGCCTTTGTAATGAGGGTGAATTAATCACACCAGGGAATGTTTGTACACAGCGTACCATATACAATTATAATGTGTAAAAGGAAAACTTAGCACTGAGCGAAGATGGATGTTACCACTGAAGGGTAAATATTTGACGAAGTTCTCCAGTATACTGCTGTATTTTCAGTTATGTTTTTGTTCTTCAGCACTATATTACATTATATACATACAACTTAAATAGCACTTACATTTTTACAAGGTTATCAACTTGTTAATTTTAAAATTCCCATGTGGTAAGCATAATACAGTCAGGGTAGTAGTTAAACACTTTAGTGTGAAAGCAAAACAGGCAAATCTAATCCTGGTCCTACACTATGAAAATCTCAACCTGCAGATGTATGACCCCATGAAATTACAGCATTATCCAGTATCCAGTATTAAGACATTCACAACAAACATGGCAGTTTTCGTTCATTGCTTATCAAATGGTTGGACTAATTGGACCATATTTGTTCATTTAAGAAACAGGGACAGAACTAGTGATCTGCTGTTGTTTTCTGGCGAGCCTTGGCAAAGACTTTCAAGGCAACCATTGACATTTGCAGGTCTGTTAGGTTTTACCCCTGATAACATGTCATTTAAAAAATAAATTAACCGGTTGGTCCGCATAAACAAACAGGCCCTACTACATTAAATGTACAAAGTGCCACTAGGGCTCAAAGTCCTTCAGCTATCACAGCACAAGTAACATTGGGTACTACACCAATAGTACATCAGTAACTATGGCAACACATTAATTATACAGGCAGGAATTAGATAGATTAAAGCACAATTATTAATTAGTCATTTATATAAATAATAACACATGAATATGTAAGTCAGACTCCTCATTTGGTAAAAACTTCTTTGTAACTTAATTACATAAAAATCCAATATGGGACTGCTGTCATTTTCTCTCATTGCTGTGTATAACAGGACTAGTATTGTCCAGGGTAAGAGAAGGGTGCAAGAAATATCTTTCTCCCACACCTGACAGATTTATCTCCCGTTTTGCCGGTGCTAGATTTATCTGTCTCCGCCCTAGGGTTGAGACGGGGGGATTCCCCTGTGTATAATAATTGTATGACGTCACGTCAACAATCCATCAACGTCACGTCAACCCTGAATTTAGCATGTAACGTTATCATTACATTGTGTATATGATACACATTGGGGAAAACAGGGTACATGTAAGAGAAAAAGAATCATTCACCCCCGTGTGGGTAGAATAGGGGAATCTCAACCCTCGGGGAAAGATTCTTAAGTTACCAAACACTCGGCAAAGCCTCGTGTTTGGCAACATAAGAATCTTCCCCCTCGGGTTGAGATTCCCCTATCTCACCCCAAAGGGGGTGAATGATTCTATTAATCTTACACCTCATTTTAGGTGGAATCTGTCACAATGGGACACTATGTTGTCACAAAATTGTGAACCTTCAGATACCCTGATGCAGAAACTCTGAAGCACTTTTGTGGTTTCTCGGTTTCTGATCATTGGAATGAAAAAAATACTTTTGATGCCCAGGGTTGAAGGATAGTTAAATTACAATCAAAGGAATTTGATATTGGTGGGAACCCCTTGGCAAGCCTGGGGTTTCCACTTATTTGAAAACCCTTGGTTGGAATTTCCCTATTCTGTAAACCTGAGCATGAAAGTGTCTTATAGCATTTAACTTAAAATGAGTTACTGTCTGCATGTTCTAAACTTAATCTTGTTGTAGTTATAAAATAAGTCCAACATATATAAAACAAGGCTTTCAATGGTCTACATTTTGCGACCATATTAGATTTATAACAAGACTGTTCATTGGTTGATGTTGTTTGGAGTGGTTTGTTTGGTTGGGCTGACCCTACACACGGCCTGACAGGTGGCGATAAGTGACAGAGTAAACACGATGATGTAGGGTACACGGAACAATGACAGAGTCCCGTACAGCAGCATTGTCACAGCTCCACCGTAGATACCAAAGTACCAAGCACGGTAGTTTATTCTGAAACACAAAAACAGTCATTGTATCATAAACATCAAAGTACCAAGCACAGTAGTTTATTCTGAAACACAAAAACAGTCATTGTATCATAAACATAGAAGTACTATACAGATACTTTATTCTGAAACAAAAATATACCTGTAAATTAAACAATCATGATAATAAAACACAAAACTACCATTGACAGTACATTAAATATATACTTAATGAAATACCAAATAAATTCAAAAGAAGAAATGACCAGTCAACATCAAATAAATGTTGTCTCATCATCTTGTCTTTTGAATTGATTACTCTTATGTACAGACTAGTGATTACTCTTATGTATAGACTAGTGATTAATCTTATGTACAGACTAGTGATTACTCTTATGTACAGACTAGTGATTACTCTTACGTACAGACTAGTGATTATTCTTATGTACAGACTAGTGATTACTCTTATGTACAGACTAGTGATTACTCTTATTTACAGACTAGTGAATTCCATTAAGGAATCCATCAACTGGGGGAAGCTAAACTAAATGAACTAGCGTCATTGGATTTCATTCTCCCTTGTATAGAATACCAAATAAGGGCATGCCCAAGTATCTTAGGGTCACAAGGGACTTATTCATTTCAAATTTTTGATTTTCCAACTTAATTCTTCATTTTGTAATTGGTTCTGTACACCTGTAGCTGCTGTTCTGATACAAGTGTGACTTTGAGAACAGGCTATGTTATCTGTATGTTTCTGTCCTTACCTTTGAGGGAGGGGGTTGTCCAGGAGGAGCATTGTTCCTACTGCTATGACCCCTACTGTAGCTGGTACAAGGTTAGGATCGCCGTAGAGTACAATGGAATACCTGAAGTACAAACAAACAGAAACTATTACAGTCGCAAAAATAAACAAAGGATGTACCAATGTATGAAGTCTGGTGAGGATGACAATTATTTGGACATACATACTAATATAAGATATTTGACCAAAAACAATATATTTGACCAAGGTAACACAAGCTGGAACATTGATGACCACTTGGGTGTTTTGGTCAATGTAATAAGAGTGGACACGGATGATCACTTCCATGTGACTTTTGTTACAGGTGATAAGAGTGGTTGAACTATTGCCTAAGATTTCTGTCCTAGATAATGAGAGCAGGCACACTGATCACTTGTGAGGTTTGGTCCATCTAAAGAGATGGGGCAAACTAATGACCACTTACTTGACATTATTGACCCAGGTGATGAAAGCTGGTACACTGATGACAAGCATCCACAGCCACAGTAGATACACAGAGAAGTAGAAGTGGAAACGACTCAGCTCCCCGGCCGAGTCTCGTGACAGGTTCTTCAATGTGATCACCTGTACCGAATAAAAAGGAAATTGAAATACTGTACCATAAGTAACACTGCTTATCTAAAAGAAATTTGCAAAATTGGCTGAAATTTTCTGAACATTGAAAACTGTTTCTTATATCATTAATATCAAAATATTCTGTTCAAGAACCTACATTCATGCAATGCAACTTTATGTTAAAGTACTACAAAAATAACATTGCCACAAAATTTACCCCGTATAAAATAAATTATAATCTGTCTGATAAATGTTTAAACATATCTTCCAATATACCTGGTATGTACTTACCTTTATTAAAACTACAAAATATATTATAAGAATTCCGAGAGAACTACAGATGAGGACTGTTGATACTACAGCAAAGCCCACTAAGAAAATCTCAAATTTTCTCCATAAAGTCTCAATATTTCCTAAAAACCTGAAAAATCAGATGGATACAATCATAAATGTCAAATTAATGTGGACTGCATTCAAACAATTTCTGTTTGATAAATATTACATCTTTGTTATTAACATGCTGACTCTCAATTCTTGATTTAATTAATTCATATCTGTGTCTCTAGGTAAAGAATATTTTTCATGAACAGGAATTAACCTTGACCGATGCCCACCAAAATCTAATTACCGGTACGTGCAGAACTTTATTTTACCATATGCTAAATATGAACTTAATCTGCTGAAGGCTTCATAAGATATCTTGTAGACAATGTTTTTACTTAACACAGAAAGACGGGTGGATTTACTGTTTCTTACCTAACTGAGGGGTATAATTATCAGAGTGAAATAAAATAATATTTGTATTTATGCAATGCATAAAGTAATTTATATTATCTGGGTAGTATAGGATATTTTTATTTATTACATTTTGTTGGTTCCGGATGGAGGATAACTTTCTGTTTTTTAAACTAGTCCATCCCTATAGAAGTAGTTACGTGATGTTTTGGTGTACTAAAGTCACGTGACCTGTGCAGAATATTTTTCCATGCTGACATTTTGAAAAATCTCCTTAAAAAATCAGCTCCCCTCCTCCTCCCCTAATTTGTATCCACCTTTATGTACTATTGTGTAAAAATGTAATTGTTGCATATCTTTGTTTTAAATTTTGTTTCATTTGTTGTACATCTTTTAATTACAAATGGTGCGGCGTTTATTTTGAAGCAAGCCCCATCTTTTTTGGTTCTTTGTACACCTTATTATAAAAATCAACACAAAGATTTATACATATGTTTGATTTCTTGCATTTAGAATAAATGCTCATTTTCGACAATTTAAGTGTTTGTTATTTTATCGACAAAAAACATAGCAGAGTATAACCTGTGTGTGCTGTTGGGTTTAGTGCACACTAAACACGATAATATAATCAAAAATGTAATTACATAATAAATGTTTCCCCATTCAACATATAAAATAAATCTCACTACAACAGGAGACACTAGGTGCAAAACAGATTTGTTGGTCTTGAATTTGAACTCTTTACCTGGATGATAGAAGAGCTGCAACCGTACTGACGACGGTAAACACCTTCGTGAGGACGTAGCACTGGAAGTTGACAACTCCCTGGGAGAGGTAGAAGAGCATTACAGGCAGGAAGCGTAGATTTATCCCCTGGTTAGTGAGGAACTGAATATCCAACTCTGGTAGGCTGGCCACTTTGCTGGCTGGTTGTACACTTGGGTGTCTAAAATACAGGGGAGATAATCCTTACGATCATGATGCCTGATATTTACTTACACCTACTATACCGTATTAAGCTGATGTTCATTTTCCAGTATGTTAAAAAATCCTGTTCAAAGGAAAATACAAAGACTAGTTTTGGTTTTCTTGCAGCTTATTTTTCCACATTTTTTGACAGGAAATCAACTGTATGATAATAATTATTATAGCCTTAGTTTAATTTAATTCTACTAAAAAATTATCAAGATTCAATTGGCAACTTTACCAATTAATTGACTATCATATGACAACAAATTCCAAAAACAAATTCTTAAGTTTTTACTTTTGTCACAATAAACATTGACTATTTTGGTACAAAAAACATGTGTCTCCCCTTATGAGACAATATTCCCCTTCACTTGCAATTAGAAATTTGCAATAAAGTCAATTTTTTTTTTTCCCAAACTTTTCTTAATTATATTTATTAGAGGAACTGCCTGCTAATAAATTATAAATGCATCTATAAATAAATGCAATTAGAACTTTAAAAGATTTAAATTTACAACTGAAAAGTTTGCATTAATTTGACCATTGACCTTGAGGTCAAGATCAGTGACCTAATAACAGTGCAATGCACATTATCTGTGGGTAATGCAGGTATACTGCAGGTTTTATTAAGATACTTTTAATGGTTAACATGTATAAGTTAATATAATTATTAGAAGAACCAAAAGAAGAAGTAGAAGGAGAACCAGTAAACAGTGAACACTTACTGAAGGAGACCCAGGAATAACATCACTATTGGAATCAGTTTGAAAGGCTGGCCGTTGGCAGCAATGGCATCCAGCATACTTGGGCAGCTTCCATCTGAAAGAGCACGTACAATTTGTCATCATTTAATGTACAAATACTCTTGATGCTCTCTCACAAATCAACAAGAGGCCCAACTGACCTGTATTGTCTGTTTGTTTCATTTTAAATCTGATCTATAGATAAGAAGCTGAAATGTTTCTGTTAACACAAACCACGGTGGTGGCGCCCTAAGATTCCTTATTGAACAAGAGATACAACAACACCACTAGGCAAGGTGGCGCCCTAAGATTCCTTATTGAACAAGAGATACAACAACACCACTAGGCAAGGTGGCGCCCTAAGATTTCTTATTGAACAAGAGATACAACAACACCACTAGGCAAGGTGGCGCCCTAAGATTTCTTATTGAACAAGAGATACAACAACACCACTAGGCAAGGTGGCGCCCTAAGATTTCTTATTGAACAAGAGATACAACAACACCACTAGGCAAGGTGGCGCCCTAAGATTTCTTATTGAACAAGAGATACAACAACACCACTAGGCAAGGTGGCGCCCTAAGATTTCTTATTGAACAAGAGATACAACAACACCACTAGGCAAGGTGGCGCCCTAAGATTTCTTATTGAACAAGAGATACAACAACACCACTAGGCAAGGTGGCGCCCTAAGATTTCTTATTGAACAAGAGATACAACAACACCACTAGGCAAGGTGGCGCCCTAAGATTTCTTATTGAACAAGAGATACAACAACACCACTAGGCAAGGTGGCGCCCTAAGATTTCTTATTGAACAAGAGATACAACAACACCACTAGGCAAGGTGGCGCCCTAAGATTTCTTATTGAACAAGAGATACAACAACACCACTAGGCAAGGTGGCGCCCTAAGATTTCTTATTGAACAAGAGATACAACAACACCACTAGGCAAGGTGGCGCCCTAAGATTTCTTATTGAACAAGAGATACAACAACACCACTAGGCAAGGTGGCGCCCTAAGATTTCTTATTGAACAAGAGATACAACAACACCACTAGGCAAGGTGGCGCCCTAAGATTTCTTATTGAACAAGAGATACAACAACACCACTAGGCAAGGTGGCGCCCTAAGATTTCTTATTGAACAAGAGATACAACAACACCACTAGGCAAGGTGGCGCCCTAAGATTTCTTATTGAACAAGAGATACAACAACACCACTAGGCAAGGTGGCGCCCTAAGATTTCTTATTGAACAAGAGATACAACAACACCACTAGGCAAGGTGGCGCCCTAAGATTTCTTATTGAACAAGAGATACAACAACACCACTAGGCAAGGTGGCGTCCTAAGATTCCTTATTGAACAAGAGATATAACAACACCACTAGGCAAGGGCAACATTTGGTTAGAATTGATCTGGTAAAATGAAGAACTTGTTGAAAATGTCCCATCGTAGCCGATAGCATGGCAGTGAAGTGATCCCACATAGATATTTAATGTGACCAACATGGAATGAATATTCGTAAAAGTTTTGTCAACATTGGCCCTATGTCAACTGAGAACTCAAAAAAGTCTCAGTGATAACAGCCTCAAGCTGCTTTTCTGGATTTCAAATCCGCTTAAAAAATAACAACTGGTAATAGCCATGAAAAGATCCTTTGACCAGATTTGGTAAAAATTCACCTCTTGGACTCTTGGAACTGGAACTGTTGAAAAATGTGCCTATACCCCCCTTTAGTAGTATTTTCCCTGATCCCCCC
>NW_018404995.1:353348-355913 GCF_002113885.1 Mizuhopecten yessoensis
CCCCCATTTATTTACACAACAGTCATTGAATTGTCTTGGCCCAGGGATATTCAATACCAAATGGTCTTTTTTTTTTTTAAAGATTTTCCCTTATTTTCACTGAAAGGCCCTAAACCTTTGCTCCCAGCGAGGCCACAAGCTGCAGACAACAACATTGAATAATCTTGGCCCAGGGATGATCCCTGACACGTTAGGTTTAAATCCCTTTATCTGTACTGAAGAAGTTGTTGTTTTTAAATTACCTCACATTTCTTCTATTAAATTCAGCCAGACTGTCCCAGGGAGATTATAACCTTCATTTATACAACACTTAGGAAATTCTTTTGGCTTAGGGATGCTCTATATCAAACCTAGTTCAAAATCCTAAAAGCCACTCAATAAAAAGCAGATGACGGAAATGTACCTTGTACCATTTCTCTGCCCAACCACGTAGGTTTATTTTGGGTACTCCGGTTTCCTCCCCCACTAAAACCCTGCGCGTAATAACATTCGGGCCAACAAGAGTGATGAATATAAGTTGAAATAACTTGTTTCATATTTTTTTAATTTTTTTTTTACCATTTCTCTGTCCCAGTTGAGCTAAAACTAAACAGCTTTGTAAAGCACAAACAAATAATGATGTTATGATCTCTGGAAGAATTTAATCAGTTCTTAAATGTTGCCTAAGTTCCTTAAATCATTCCCCAGGCTATTTTGGAAATAAAGTTGAAATCTGCGCATGAAATGTCTTTTAAAGCCAATCTGCCAATGTTATTCCTTTTTACCCCCGGGGGGGTTCATGTTTTTTATTGGTATTAATTTTGATACTTATGGGTTTAGTAAGATATTACTACAATATCTGTCCAGTAGTTTAGAAGTAAATGTCATTTAAAGCAAATCACCCTATTAAGAGTTCTTTTACCCAGCCCCTACTTCATACCTGGTGAGCTGAAATTCAAGCTGAAACAGAACTTAATTTTAATTTAAAAGTATCTCTCTCTAGGGTTTTCAGTCATTTAAGTGTTCTTCTGTAAACAAACAGTTTGATAATTGTATTTTTTTAAATAATGTACAATGTATTCATGTTCTGATCAGTTTTTATTGAAATCTAATGAATGTGTAACACTCATGTGTAAAATTTGGTGTACGGTCAATTAAACAATGCCATTAGCTTAATGGAAGTACATCAGTTCAGGAAATATTGAAAATTACAGAGTCTTTTTAAGTTTTAGATTACAGACATTAGATTTAAAGGCAAGTTTTAATTAGGAGCTTTGCTGTTGGTGTATTTGAAATTAATAAGGGACCATAAAGCACTATGTATAAAATCAACAGAGGCTTAACAGGTAAAAATCAACATAAACTGACAGGTGAAAATCCATTAAGTCAATGAAGGAGTGAGAGGTGTTTTATAGAGTTGATTAATTAGTGGGCCTCCCATACCTCTGTTACTATGTACACCAATCAATGGGCAGGCTGATAGACTGGCCTTGCACTGGATCAATGCACAGTTCCACAGTGGGACAGCATGTTACCCAGTCTCCAGGTAAACCACCCTGATACACCACCCTCCACCAATGTATCTTTGTGTTTGTGTGATACACAAACTCCCCCCTATAAATGTTGTATTGACAAAAATCTGCCGAAGCCTATAGACAATCATGTTATATTGTTTGGGCATTGTAAACTTGTATGTTTGACCAATGTTAGCTGCCTCCACAACCTATACACTAAAATCTTTTAGCTGACTCACCGACACATTGAACAAAGAAATAGCAAGATAAGTTCTGAATGAGCATATGGTAATAGTTACAATGGCAAATAATCTGTCAAAGTTTTATCACACAATGAATCTGTTTTGGAAACAGCGAACAATTGTTTGTTGTTTGATAGAGTTCAGAAATATTGAATCTAATTTACTTTTCAAATTCAATCTATTCTGCTGAAAATCTGTTCCCAGAGATAAGTTGATTATATATATGCAATAGAAAGATACATGTTTTACCATACTAGAAAATATCTGTAAGGCATGAATGTTCCCATTCCCATATTTATGTTCTGTTTGACAGATCTCATTAAAAAGGAATGGCGACCTTGGCCTTGACCCACATTTTTCCTAGGCTCAGTTACAACTGTAACATGGACATAAAGTTCACCAATCAATCAAAGGCCTTGACCTTAGACCCTGAAATATAACTTATTGGGGGTGTTCTAATACTTGAAGTTTGATCAAAATCAGATCAGAAATTAAGTCACAAAGAGCAATGACAATGAATCAGTAAGGGACATAATTGGCAGGAATCGAACAGACCTGTGTAACACGATATACCCTACCCCTCTTAACATGACAGAGGCATCAAAATGACTATGGACCAACGAAAAACAAACAAGGTTACCGCGAGCGGTATATAATACGCCCGTCACACATTGAATGAGCAGTTGTTTGTATGATTGAAATATATGAAGTATTTGTGAGTAATTGATATTAAAAGAGAAATCATTCAACATAACTGGTAGATCAATGAGTGCAATACAACATCATCGAACGCATGCATCGCATTAATGAAACCAAGGGTAATAACTCCA
>NW_018404995.1:356186-374598 GCF_002113885.1 Mizuhopecten yessoensis
TTTCATGGTAATTAACCTTGTTGTGAAGTTTGAAGTTAATCCGTTAATAATTACTCGAGATATCGAGCGGACACTGTTTCGGCAAATCCATAAAGGGGCATAACTCCACAAATTATGGTCGGATAATGGCGGTTATCGAACTTGTCCGAGGTTTCATGGTAATTAACCTTGTTGTGAAGTTTGAAGTTAATCCGTTAATAATTACTCGAGATATCGAGCGGACATCGTTCGCTTGCCCGCCCGCCCGCTCACGTGATAACATAATACGTCCCCGTCTTCGACGGGCGTATAAAAAATCTTGTACAGTGTATATTGTACTTGGAGTTTGTGATGATGCGGTATTTACCTCGAGTGATGATGAAAAGCTGCTGTATGAGGCCCATCAGTAGTACAGCAACCATATATGCAGGTAGGAGAGGGCCATAGAATCTCATCAGCTATAACATAAAGATCTACATATAATGAAGAGATCCACACCAGACAAAAGCTGTAGCACAGAGGTCAACACAAGGTTTCAGCAATAGTGGCAAAAAGATTTCAGAGAAGATTTTTTTTAATGAATATTCATCAGTCAATGGGTAAATAAACATTAAGTAAGTGTACATTGACACAGATAGAGGCTCAATAAACAGATGATTGATCTTAAGGTTATATGCAACCTTATCAATTACACTTGTGATTTATTTGAGAGTTATCTCCCTTACAAACTTTTCAACATTACCTTATTATGTAGATTTTAATACTGACTGTTATCAATACATAAATTCTTGTATTTTTGTTTTTAATTATATAAAAATCATTGTCATTGCTCTTGTTTTTAATAAATTATATATTTTTTTGTTTTTTGTTTTTTTATTACTTAAATAAAGGAGACCAAGTTAACGTTTCACAAATTGAAACTTATTTATTGAATTCATCTTTTGTTTTATCAGATTCTTAAAAATACTTAGTAAATAAAGTGCTTGATTTCAAATTTATATATCAATCAAGGAATTATCGATGTTGATATTTTGAATTGTGGAACCAGATATGTAACATATAAAATTGTGTGTCTTTTATTTGACGAATAATCTCTGTATGGTGTATTATAAAATATTTCAATAGAATAAAATAGTGAAGGTCAAAGGTCACAAGAAGTGAACATTGACAATATTGGAGTATATCTCAGATACATGTCTCCCAGTAACTGCATGTGATCTTTACAAATATTTTTAAGCTACAGTTACAGGCCGCTGTTAATACCAAACAGTTATCTGACCTTACAAAATCTAAAAGATTTTGATAAATCTGCCACCTCTATTGCCAATACAACCAGCATATCAAATTATACATCATTTACAACTCTTGCATTTCATAAAAATCACACAAAGACTATTTTATGGAATGAGACTTAAGTGAATACAGAGTATCACTGACAGAATGACATTGATTCACCAGATACATGGGTAAATACAAATGTTTCAATGGTATCTGGTCCTTATATAACCGATACAAAAACCCAGTAACACATTAGGTTAAGGACAACCCAAACTATAGAAAACACTTGAAAGTGGTCCAATGGGTTTTCAACAAACTGTATGATCAGTGTGATATGTATGTACCTAGATTTGTTGAGTAACCTTGAGTAGATGTCACTAGGAACAGCGGTGTTGTACCTTCCCCAGACACCATGACTGATGAGACTCTATTGTAACCATACGGTACCCAATGATGATAAATGTTTGTGGTAAGAAATCAACAAAGCGTGTCATGCCCTGTAAGCGGAATCATACAAACTTTCCTTTACTGGGTCCTACATGCTGAAAACAGTTAAAGAGAAGTTATCAAGGAGTGCAATGCTGTTACTTGAAAGTCGGCTCTTTCTTAGATCAGAGTATGTTTGATTTTCAAATATTTAAACCTGAGGTAGTCAAGTGGAAAAACTGACCTTTACATGGCCCAAGGGTCAACTATAACACTAAAATCTTGATGTCTTTGTACATTGATTGAAAGGGCAATCTTAATCTTGTTAAAATGGTCAGTTTAAATGACTGAAGCGTGCCCAGATATAACTAATAACACCCACTAGTTCTGTGTCCTTAGACCGGTTCCTTTGCCTAGTGGATGACACATAATTAAGATCAATGGGTATTAGAGAGGTCACTTTCTTGTCAAGTTCGGAATTTGAAAAACAATACAGAGCTTGTGTATAAATACAAATGCAAACAATGACCGGCTCAACTTTGTGTATTTGATCGTCGGACTTCACGCCTCACTACCCCACTGTGATTAACCAATCGTCAACACATTATTATATGGTGCAACAAGTAAAGATTACTATAAACAAATCTGATCTCTACCACACGCGTGTTGACCATGTTTAGTTCCTGGTCAGTGTTATCAAGTGTCCCTGTCGAGGACTGGTCTATGTTCACACCCATTCTGATGGTAAGTACATACACGTAGAGACCAGACCACTTCACAACTCACACCTGCTATGATGGTACACCACTTGACTTCATAATTATACAAATTTATGAGTTATACAATTTACACTGTCTAAACTGACAACTGAGTAACCTGGCCACCTCATTGTGAAGGCTAATATTCTAATTGTTATATAGTGTACACCTTCTATATTGACACCTGAGTAATCAGAATACCTCATTGTGAAGGTTACAGTATTTAAAAAGAGAATGTCCACTGTCTAAACTGACACCTGAGTATTCTGAATACCTCAATGTTAGGGTAATAGTATGTCCACTGTCTAACAGCATTCACAAAGTTTATATTCACTGTCTATATTGACACCTGAGTAATCTGAATACCTCATTGTGAAGATAACAGCATTCACAAAGTTTATATTCACTGTCTATATTGACACCTTAATGATTTGAACATCCCATCATGAAGGTTCGATTCACAAAGATATACATTGTACACTGTCTATACCAACACCTGAATAATTTATTAATGTTAATGTTGGCTGTCTACTATAACTGACACCTGAGTAATCTGAATACCTCATTGTAAATGTAAGTACGTATTCACAAAGTTTTATACATGTAGTACAGTACATTTCGCTTAATATCACGTCACTTAATCTATGTAATTCAACTCTTTTATTATCACTTGTTTTGGTGTTGATTTCGCTTAATATCACTTTATTTTGACAAGTGTCACATAAAAATCAATGGTAAATGAAGGTAAGAAGCTCCATATTTCAATGAAATTAACAAATAAAAGACAATTATTTGACTGTTAATGAAAAAAAAGCCGTGTCGGTTACAAATATTTTTTTACTAAACGATCTTCTTTGTAAAACTATAACACTTGGACATTTAATTATGGTCACTTCCAGGTTTTGACATCTGAAATGGTCAGAAAAACATGTTTTCTTTTTATGTCATTCTCTGGTTAATATCATGTTTTTCTCTGACAAATGAGAAGTGATATTAAGCGAAATGTACTGTATTTAGTATTTACAAGGTAATATAGTGCACACTGTCTTTATCGATACCTGTGTAATACGAAAACCTCATTATGCAGGTTAGTACTCACACAGCACCCCGTCGACTGTAAACTATAAGTTATCTGTGGTCAGTTAAAATGCCTTATTTTGTAATTTGTTCAGATTTGAGAGGTTTATATACCTTTGTTCTTGTTTGAGAACATTCAATGAGACCTACAGGGAGACTGAAGTTGAGAAGGTTGCTGGGATTCTGTTTTATGTGTCGGTCACTAAGGAATATGTGTTACCAATGTCTCCAATAACTTGTACAACTAACAAACAACACATACCCACGTACGTGACAATAGGATATGTACAGAATATACTTCCAAAATATCTGGAGGAAGGTTATAATTAGGCAGGTGTTTGTCAGTCACCCAGGTGTAACTTCTAAACAAATATTTGTGTTACAGGGTTTGATACCCCGTATAACTGAGGAAATATTGACTTATAACAGAACTTTGTTACCAAAATCTTGGATCAAACACACTGAACAAACAGCCTGTCATGTGAGCCTGATAGATATGGATATCTAATACAGGCCTCATCCTGTACCTCCCACCAGTGACACTATTGATATTAATGAAACATAAATAATCTACAATTACATATCACAATTGTCCAGGTCATAGCATTGTACCAGAACACACACAGTGTATGTGCTTTCTCACATGACTAATATTCAGCTTAGCTGGTAATAAACTTGACTTCCTGTACCAGTAGAAGTATTTAATGACCAATGGTCTGTTGATATGAAGGCTTTCAGCAACTGTGAGAAAACAAATCTTCTAACAGTAACATGCAAATGGAATTCATACATTCAATCATGTGTTATTATTTCTGTAACAAAGTTAGATTATTTATTCAAACATTCAAATTTCTTTACCAATATGTAAAACCTCAATCACTACTGTGGATTCCTCTGCTATACTGCTTAATATTACATTTTGGTTAATGTTTTTTTTCCTCTATAACAAAAATGTTCTCAATACAATTTTTATCTATATAAATGAAATTGTTTTCTATCATGAGATTTAACAAGGACTTTTCATATCATATTCTAGTGCCAGTAACTCAATTAATCTATTTCATGTAAAAATTACTTTGTAGGATTAAACCTATGTTATCAATTGAGACTGGTAACAAAGCTGCAGGTCAATTATCACACATTGGCTTGATATATAGACATTGATCCAGACAGCTGTTGATTCCTAACTCTTACTATCACATTTATTCTCTGACAAATGACATGATATCAATGAGAACACACTGTATTATCTACTGTACTGACACAAGACTATAGCAGACGAGGCAGGTTGCCATCTAAGTTAGCACAGGTTGAAAGGACTTTCGACCTAAATGTGGATCTGTGTGATGCTTTACCTAGACCTAACAATTAGTATATGTTGGTATATGTACCCTGATGAGCAAACAAATAACCAAACCTGATGACAAAGGATGTCCAGGCATAAGTTGATATAACGGGTTAGCCTGACATACACAGAGAAGCATGATGAACACAGGTAAGCACTAATGTACAACAGATACCTTGATGAACACAGGTAAGCACTAATGTACAACAGATACCTTGATGAACACAGGTAAGCACTAATGTACAACAGATACCTTGATGAACACAGGTAAGCACTAATGTACAACAGATACCTTGATGAACACAGGTAAGCACTAATGTACAACAGATACCTTGATGAACACAGGTAAGCACTAATGTACAACAGATACCTTGATGAACACAGGTAAGCACTAATGTACAACAGATACCCTGATGAACACAGGTAAGCAGAGGTGAATATGTACCCTGATGTACACAGGTAAGCACTAATATACTACAGGTACATATGTCCTAATAATTACATGTAAGCAAAAATCTACATGAACCTTGATGAAAACAGGTAAGCAGAGGTGAATATGTACCCTGATGTACACAGATAAACACTAATATACTACAGGTACAAATGTCCTGATAATTACATGTAAGCAAAAATCTACATGTACCTTGATGAACACAGGTAAGCAGTTTCATAGTCTGCCCTCCCTTGTCATTCCATACCTATTCAGATCAAGTTTACAGATTTAAGAATTTGACAAGATTGTTCAGTATTATTATGATTTACATGAATAGAGGTTGATATCCCAAACCAACTTTATTAAAATCTTGGCCTTACATCTTTTAGACAAGAGTGTACCTGTACAGGTGTGAAGGAACTTCATTATAGGTAGAAGACATCAATTACAGGTTACTCATCATGGAACACACTAGGTGTTGTGACCTATGAGGACATTCAAATGTTTATAAAGTTAATTCAGTCATTCCGATAGTATACAGCATTATTTGTGAAGAAAACAAACAATACAAAACAGTCCTATTTAGTGAGGCTAAGTCTTCACACTCCACATACCTACAGCCAAGACTAGGAGCCAATTTTCTGTTTCAATGCTATCAGACTGACAGTTATAATCTTCTCATATTGAATTTTGCGTGGTGTGATTTTGACTGTAAAATCTAAGGATACACCTGCCTAGGGGAAATCTGTTACTATTTATTGACACGGTGGCTAGTGTGACATGCCTCTCACTCGTCTCCAGCAGTAGGGTGACCATTACTTACAAAGGAAGAGGTCACTTACTGATCCTTGTTAGTACCAAACCAGTCAACCAAAGACATCGCCTAATTGGTCGGGACTAGAATTAAGATTGACAAACATTGGGGTGTGCTGCAGTGGACGTTGGTGCACACATCGAATGGTGTGTTCTGACAGAAGTTCGATTGTGGTGAATCCCTTGTATTGATTGGTGTGAATGATTTAGCAATAAGCTGTCAATACATGAACAATGGAATGTAACTTTAAATCATTCGGTATAAAAAAAGCCATTCCTAGGTTTAAAAGTCAGGCCTGATGACTGGTGTACTAAGCGGCTGTGCTGTTTGTAGCGGGACACCATGTAGCGTATTGGTGGTTGTGTATTGGAGGAGATAAAGACTGTTCCGGACGATGGATCTGATTGGTGTCGGAGTGATACCGTGCTGATAGGTGGTATGGATGGTCCAAGACAATGGGTCTGATGTATGACTGACCTGCCACGCTGTCCCACTGCACAACCCACATTGTCCCACACGGGTCAACAATAGAACTCAAAACTATTTTGGCCACAAAACACAAAAACAAAACAACAAATACATCTCTAAGATGGAATCTGGGTTTATTCTCATTCAAAGTCTGTGATTTTAAGATAACAAGTTTCAACACCTATTGACGACGGAGGGTTTGACAAACTTATTTCGACGAAGAATTACCAGAGTTGATCAGATACGTCTAGACTGTGGTATAGTGTTCAAGGAAACATAAAATATAGATGTGGCCATAACTTGAGATCATTGCACCAATGGAACATTGCATGGATGTGTGTATGGAATATTATAATGTCTACCTCTCGGAGTTTTGTAAAATGGTTTGTATTTCATAACTAGGATCTGTCATTTATTCTCATTTCTTATATCTATAATCGAAACACAACACATAGATTTAATCAACCTATTACTGACAAGAATTAATAATCACACTTAACTTATTTAAGATAAATTCAGTACAGAAATAATTTTGGCACTACAGTTGTGGGAACCAAGTTGTAAGAATAGCAAACCAGATGTGATGTTAGTGTGCAGCGAGGCTATGTATAGTTGTCATTGAATTGTGACCGTGTCTTGTGTTACACACTACCAAACATGTATGGCATACCTCGCCATTGTCTCTATATATAATACATTAACGTGTCCACCGCGTGGATTATACTTACCAATACACTGATTAATACGGATATCAATCACACTCTACAGACTTATAATCTACTATGTAGACCTGCTCACTGGGATCGTTACAACAAATCATATCGTAACTGGTGTATAATCAACTTTTTGAAAATTTAGACAATTTTTTTTTTACTGATATTGAATTTAAAATTGCAAAATCACTTCCAATTTAACTGTATGACCTTCTATATAAGTGATTCTAATCCACATAGTTTGCCCAGTCAACAGTTTAAGTAACAAACTCAAACGCCACTAATAGGATAAGTGCAGGGCCAAAGATTGCCAAATACTGGAGGAGACCTCTTACATAGGGACTCCTTTGTAGCTCTGTAGCATTAACTACACCACCTGAAGCCCCCTATGTATTTCTTCAGTGTAGTACTATCAGGAACATGACATGTAAACTGTAAAAGGTAATTGCTTTGTAAAACATCCTTATACCTAGTCCTGTATAAGTGTACCACTAAAACCCCTTCTGTCATACAGAGGACAGTCATCAACCCCCACCGTCAAATCTTATCTAGAACTTAAGAAAAGAGAAATCTAATACTTACTGCCAAACATTGACTCAAAACTATTTGTCTCAAACTTCCTCAGGGAGAAATAATATCAAAATTACAATTTGTTATAGGGGTGTAATGTTGCCTGCATTAATGGAAGTCGACTTAGACATTTAAAGATTGTTATCCAATATTTATGAATACATATATATACAATATGAATTGAAATTTGAAATGACGTTGTATGATATCAGAGATAATGCTATAGTTACAGTTTTATAGAAAAGCTGAACTAGTCAGGACAAAACCTTACAAAAAACATTGAAATAGATAAGTATCGATGAGTCTAATCAATAAATTTCAATTTTACATGCAATTTGATAATAAAATTGATACAGAACCCTATTGAAAATTCTGATGAAAATATATTTGAATGAAAATGAGAAATAAGTGTTGAAGGCCATCAAGTCATTGATGTACCTATTTCAGGGACCTGTACAGGTTCAGCACATTTTTTTTTAAAGGATTACGTTTTAAAACAAAGGTACTTAAATAAAGCTTTCCTGCAATTAGTGGTTTCTGGTAAAAAACACTGATACTCAGTAAGACTTCGTTGGCATCAACTTAGTTCCAAACAATCATTTGGCTAAAATTTCAACAGGGGAGAAGTCAAAGTAGTCACAAATAGCACTACACTGTATACTTAATATTGGATATTAAACTTCAAAGGAAGTTTTTTGATAATTGTAGTAATAACTGAGAACAAACTGTAACTCAACTCTTCTAATCACAAAAACTACCATATTCAGATTGAAATACAACAGACGAAGGAGCAGGTATTTCTGGTAGTATTAATAGTGAAGAAGACCCTTGTAAGGACGAATCTGGTCGACATTACCTCACCTATTGTGATCGAATCCATGACCTAAAGGACCCTCTTTTACTCAATTTCCCTGTAAACCTTGGGGTATCCAGACATGGGGTAAACACCAACACCAGTCACAACTTCTGCTATATTCACAAAGCATGCCAAGGTAATTCACTCGTTCATATTCATGGAGTATTTATTTATGTTATATTCATTCCAGATTAATTTTGCAGACATTTCAAATTATTATTTGAATCTGAATGTAAAACGAATTTCACAAATTTATAAAAATCAATCTCTTTGCCGATTCCCACATTTACATTGTGTGCCAAACGACCATACAGATTATGTAGAACTGCATACCATTCAGCTTTAGCAATTAAACATAGCAATCATGGACCGCAGTCATTTTATTGAACCATAAAACTAAAAATGAATCAATAAAATTGGTTAACGTTATACATGGATTTTTAATGAGTTAATTGGCAGTTTGAAAAAAAACCTAAAAGGTAGGCGCAGGGACATAACTTAACACTTCATCGAGGACAGAGTACCATTTGTTTTATATACTTGTTGCTAAAGTAGGTGATACTTGTATTTGGACATTTATTGTTAATGAACTTCATGTTCACAAGTGTTCACATATGTCAGTCCTCTGTTAGATTGTTGAGTTAATGAAGCAATGACCATGCATCGTTACCTGCAGGGAACTAGACTGTCTGCCATGGATAATTACACAATCAAATCGTTTGGATGTAGGTTAAAAGGCACAGGTTATCATGCTAACAGCCCAAGGTGAGAGGGCGACATCAATTCTGTCGCCACGGTAACTAGATGATAATTGTAACCTTGGGCTGTACATTGATGTATCTTTTCCAGGAATATCAGTTGCTATGTGTAAATAATAAATATCTATGTGATTCTCCTATATCTCACTGGGGAACCTTTTGTAGCATTGCATCTATAACTGAAACAGAATACACTGGTATTGTTTGAATCGCCTACATAAAACTTCCCTGGCTAGGCTGAGTACACATTTATCCTCTACTACTCAGATACCTACAGGTGTAATTACCATAATCACACACTAAGTATATCATTAATATGATTAGTTTAATCACACGTTTAAATACTGCCCAGTCGATAGGTTGACCCCGCACTGAGCACCAATCCACCTGGTCACATACCTAACCTACCCGGCCGGCAAACAACAAAGCAGTGTCTGCTGTCAAGGTTGTGTAATGATGGATTAAATCGGCCAAACCCTAAAAGGGAAAGACTAATAAAAGTGTTTTGTGGATAGGCTAATATTTATTTGGGAATAAATTTATATGTACATAATCAATTATTATGCTCATTTAAAGTCCCAAAAAGGGTTATATTGGGTTTTTTGCACAGCAATCTTAAAGTAATCTGACAAATGGGAATGTAATTGAGAAATCACTGTGAACATTTTACCTACTGAGTAAACTTCATCAGGTACAATACTCCGGGGAGACCTCATTTGTTTCTGGTTGAAGTGCCCTTTATTTCTATCTGTTTGTTTGGCACACAGATGATGAAAAGAGCGGTATCATTATTTGAAGTGAGAGTGACAAGTAGTCAAACAGTGTGTACTGGAGAACCCTGTCCTGGCGCAGGGCACCCCTTATCTCACACCAACCGGTATTAATCTGTTTTTAGCAACATTTTTTGACACGTAGATTTGATAACAAATACATTTCTCAGTCTCATAAAAAAAATCTGCCATGTTTTTCAGAGGAAATGGTGTACGATGGTGTGAGGGAGAAGTGTTGCAGTGAGGTGACAGAAGTGTTGGGTCCATAAGGCTGGTCGTGTAACCAAGATGAATCAGCAGACACTGTTGTACCACACAAAACTCCAGGACTGGAGTCAAATCTACCACCTCAAGGCAGATGGGCGTGTCTGCAAGGCATCAAAGGTGCCTTATCTCCCTGCTCACAAACTTCAACAAATCGAAGTTTGGAGGAAAGATGTATCCAAAACTTTGAGAAAAACTTGTTCTGCCAGACCAGACAGGTCTCAATCCAAAGCTACCAAAGATGTCCGACCAATCTCTGAAATAGTACGCACGAACACACCTTTTCAGGTTAATGGGCACGAGAAACCTCGGCCCAGGAGTGCTTGGTCAAACTCCACAAATGACATGCAAACTGTGACCAGTAACTTAGCTGAGACGTCACTACACTACGCAGCCCAGAGAGAGCAACTCCACAAGGTAAATGCCTCCAGGAGCCAATCAATACGAATCAATAGGAAACAGGTAACACACACGGGTGATGCTAAGGCACCAGCAGAGCGCTGTATCAGGACGGAAGGAGGATCACCACTGAACCAGGCTAAGGAGATCATCCCTAACGGGGAAGTCAAAGACATGCCGAGGGATGAGGATGATGAACAGGACAATCTGAGTGATGTTGAGGTCCTAAGTAGTGTTACACAGTTCAGGATGGAGAACAGGGGACACATGATACAGGTGAAGGACCAGACGGTGTTGTCTATGAGATCACAATCAAACAATCTTCTCAATGTCTTATCGGTGGACGACTGTAAAATGGCTATTAGATCAAGACTGAGAAATAGAGTGATTCAGGACCATGAACAAAATGGTGAAGCAAATTCGGATGAGAAACACTCTGATACAAACTCAATAGGAAGGTTAACATTAGATAAAAGTAGGACCAGTTATGGAAGAAGGACTGGCGCTGACAAAGTGAATGAAACAGCATCCAAACTTGGACGTGACACAAAAGTGCCAGTGAAAAGTCGTACAGCTAAGATTACCAAGGCGATAGACAACATGGTGCATGACAGAAAAGTGATGAATGATTTGGATCGTAACTTCGACTCTAGGATTGGTTCTACTGCTCGTATAACCCTTGAGCGTGCTGAAGGGGGAAAGATTTTTAAGAGATTGAATTCTGCTTTAAAGAAACATGTGAATGGTTTACTAATGCACCAGTCTGCTAGTCAAAGGAAGTTCTATACTCAGACAGTTATAAGTAGCCAATCTGACACTCTGTTTGACGGGGATACTCAGTACAGGAGTGGAACCTGTACTCCATCCGAGGGGGCCAGGCAGGGTGAGTCAGCCCTGTCCAATGTCACCCCTACCCATCCAGATATCAGCGGGCTGGACAGCTATAGGGGCATCCCTCAAACACCCGCCATACCCGAGGAAATGGAGGATGATCAGGAAAGTTACGAAAACTCTATCACATAGACAATGTTATGTGATCTAAGGATTCCAGTTTTTTAGGTGTTGTAGGTTACAATGTTATTAATTGTAGTAGAGATATCTGCTAACTTCCTCTGTGATTTATATGGACCTTATTGTCTCCTTGCCTTGTGAGTATCTAACTTCAATGTCTGGTCTAACATATTCATTCATTTTGACAATATCATTTATATTCATTGGTTGACAATGTCTGTTGTAAACCCTAGGAAGCTGTTATTTCTCTAACTGAAATACTGATTTTAGTAATATTTATACGATAACATACAAAAATTTGTTACTTTTATTATGATTATGATGACAAATGAGTAATAAGTAAATAGTTTCCATCTGTATTATCTGTCTAACAGAGCTGTTAATCATTGGTAGGACAAGTTAATTTGTATACTGTACATGCATGGTTAATTAAAGGTATGACAAATTAGTTTATATTTTTCTGTGTAAGGCAATGCCATATGAATATTTCCCCACACTGGGGACAAGTAATGCAGCACCCTGGTGCCAGTGGGTACAAAGCTACCTACAATGTACACTCAGAGTGTGATAGGCATACCTTAGTTCCATCGACTAATACTAGTTGTTCTGATTATCTATACAACTCAACAGTCTTTTTAAATTAATGCCAATACATGTACTGATATAGGACATAAGGCAAGACATTGTACTTAACTTTGAAGTTGGTTAAATTGAATGTATGTATTGATCTACCTATAGCAAATCTACCGCCACCAGTATTATATACACGCCGTCAACACTACCCGCCTATACACACCTCACATACGCAGTCACGAGGGCCGCATCACAATGATCGTAATAAAACACAATCAAGCAATTCATTATTTAGTAGTTTATTATTAATCACTAAAAATATATTACCAGTAACTTGAAACAATATTTTTAATGTTTTAAGTACAAAACAGTTACCAGTAGACTTGACAATTAGTGCACCTGTTTAACTGGAGTGTAAAAATGCATAAAACTGTCTCAATATAAAGGCAAGATTGTGAAATATGTAATGGTAAAAAAGTCTGCTAATTAGTAAACAAATTTACAATTGTTTAACAAAATTTCTTCATTGAATATTTTTAAGGTATTTTTTAAAAATCAAAACATTTTCAGTTTAAATTACTATGATTTGATAATTTTTTATTTAGAAATATGTATAACATTTTGATGACGCTACCTTAGATACAGACATAAACATGTGTTTACTATTTTCTGTTAGTGTTTCTATATCCAGATTAACTTAACTTGTGTACATTACAACAAGAAAAGTTTACATTTCCTATGTTGTCCTGCTATAAGAACTTCAATTTAAGACCTATTGGTAAAGCCTTTCAGAACGTCTCACTACCAAATATTTTACATTTAAATGTACGAACTAATACATACGGAACTGTATAGTGTTACCATGGATACATCTCAGTACTTTACAGTCTATGTCTAATGTGTACTAGACATTACATCTCAATACTTTACTGTCTACGTCTAATGTGTTACCATGGTTACTAGACATTACATCTCAGTACTTTACAGTCTATGTCTAATGTGTTACCATGGTTACTAGACATCACATCTCAGTACTTTACAGTCTACTGTGAAGACCAGACACCAAATCTCAATATGTTACGCTCAATGTCGAATGTATTACCATGGTTACTGGAATATTATTTTGTTTTTTTACAGTCAATGTGTGTTGTGTAACCATGGTTACTGGACATCACATCTCAATACTTTGACGGATACCGGACATCATGTTTCTGTCTATGAGGTTAATGTAAACTATTTACATTTCCTATCATATTTATTTACACTTTTATGTGTGAGAACCGTCAATAACATATACATGTACCACGGTTTTGTGAATATTCTACCATTTCTTTCACAAATTAAGACCATAGCTTAAATTTTGACAACAAGATTGGCTGAGGGAACCTTAACCGAAGACTTAAAAAAAAAAAAAAATCAGAAATACCTTAAAATTAAAAGATGTTTTTTGTTTCTTGTCATCTGAAATCCAGATACCTGTTAATTTTTGTTAATTTGTTTCATTATTTTTGAAAATTTTAGGAAATAATATACTGGTCACTTGTCATTACGTTAACTAAAATATGAATAATAGTGCTCAGGTGATTGTACGTGTTGTTACCATTTCAATCACAAAATAAGTGTTATATAAAAACAAAGCACTTTTTATTTACAGTACGTATGTACTTACAGCTTTGAAGGAACTTCACTCACTTTTGTGTTAATTATTTCCTTAATCATATATGTTTGTGAAACTTGCTGTTCAGAGTATGAGCTTACGCATACAATGTAAGAGTGAAGAGTGAATGATCTGATTTAAGATATGTATATATGTGAGCCTTGTAGCTGAAGGTGCTATTATAAGTAGCACTCAGCAAGTGTTGTTATCAATGTCTGATGTTGTAATTTAGTCTTTAAGACAACATTAAATTCTACCAAAGATACATTTGTGTATATTGTAATTCTTCCTTCATTCAGTGCTGAATGCCACTGATCCATCAAACAAACAGAGATTTGATTTTCTCACCCTCCTGGACTTTGACTGACCCGTGTGTTTTGAGTTGGGCACCAGGTTCACTACTTGTAACCAGGTAGCTCATTTGGTTAGGAACCATGGTGACTGTCTGACAAGTGTATGTTAGGAACTATGTTGACTGTCTGACAAGTGTATGTTAGGAACCCTGTTGACTGTCTGACAAGTGTATGTTAGGAACTATGTTGACTGTCTGACAAGTGTCTGTTAGGAACCATGGTCACTGTCTGACAAGTGTATGTTAAGAACCATGGTGACTGTCTGACAAGTGTATGTTAAGAACCATGGTGACTGTCTGACAAGTGTATGTTAAGAACCATGGTGACTGTCTAACAAGTGTATGTTAGGAACCATGTTGCCTGTCTGACAAGTGTTAGGAACCATGTTGACTGTCTGACAAGTGAATGTTAGGAACCATGTTGACTGTCTGACAAGTTTATGTTAGGAACCATGGTGACTGTCTGACATGTGTATGTTAGGAACCATGTTTACTGTCTGACAAGTGTATGTTAGGAACCATGTTGCCTGTCTGACAAGTGTTAGGAACCATGTTGACTGTCTGACAAGTTTATGTTAGGAACCATGGTGGCTGTCTGACAAGTGTATGTTAGGAACCATGTTGACTGGCTGACATACACATGTTAGGAACCATGTTGACTGTCTGACAAGTGCATGTTACGAACCATGTTGACTGTCTGACAAGTGTATGTAAGGAACCATGTTGACTGTCTGACAAGTGTATGTTAAGATCCATGTTGACTGTCTGACAAGTGTATGTTAGAAACCATGGTGACTGTCTGACATGTGTATGTTAGGAACCATCTTGACTGTCTGACAAGTGTATGTTAGGAACCATTGTGACTGTCTGACATGTGTATATTAGGAACCATGTTGACTGGCTGACAGGTGTATATTAGGAACCATGTTGACTGTCTGACAAGTGTCTGTTAGGAACCATGGTCACTGTCTGACAAGTGTATGTTAAGAACCATGGTGACTGTCTAACAAGTGTATGTTAGGAACCATGTTGCCTGTCTGACAAGTGTATGTTCGGAACCATGTTGACTGTCTGACAAGTGTATGTTACGAACCATGGTGACTTTCTGCCAAGTGTATGTTAGGAACCATGTTGCCTGTCTGACAAGTGTTAGGAACCATGTTGACTGTCTGACAAGGGTATATTAGAAACCATGGTGACTGTCTGACAAGTGTATGTTAGGAACCATGCTGACTGTCTGACAAGTGTATGTTAAGAACCATGGTGACTGTCTGACAAGTGTATGTTAGGAACTATGTTGACTGTCTGACAAGTGTCTGTTAGGAACCATGGTCACTGTCTGACAAGTGTATGTTAAGAACCATGGTGACTGTCTAACAAGTGTATGTTAGGAACCATGTTGCCTGTCTGACAAGTGTATGTTAGGAACCATGTTGCCTGTCTGACAAGTGTTAGGAACCATGTTGACTGTCTGACAAGGGTATATTAGAAACCATGGTGACTGTCTGACAAGTGTATGTTAAGATCCATGTTGACTGTCTGACAAGTGTATGTTAGGAACTATGTTGACTGTCTGACAAGTGTATGTTAGGAACCATGCTGACTGTCTGACAAGTGTATGTTAAGAACCATGGTGACTGTCTAACAAGTGTATGTTAGGAACCATGTTGCCTGTCTGACAAGTGTATGTTCGGAACCATGTTGACTGTCTGACAAGTGTATGTTAGGAACCCTGTTGACTGTCTGACAAGTGTATGTTAGGAACCATGGTGACTGTCTGACAAGTGCATATTAGAAACCATGGTGACTGTCTGACATGTGTATGTTAGGAACCATGTTGACCGTTGACTGGCTTACAAAACTAAAGTAATGATTAATCTGGTCAGTGAGTAAGTCAGACGTCACATTGACTTGTGAATGGCTACCATTAAATTACCTGGTACTTTAGTAGTTAAGATGTATTATTACCAAGTTGACTCCAACTTGTCCTCCATAACTAAGATTACTCTGGTGTGGTTGAGTTAATGCTAGGACCCTGATATATTACACAATACTGGGACACCTATCACCGAGTCTGACTAATGTTACATGTAATATATGGCCCAGGTTTTATGTCAGTGAAACCATATGGAGACAGGAAAGGCATCGTTACATCAATCATGGTACGCACCTCTTGGTGTGTACTTGATCCATCAGAATATCTAGATCATAAAGAGAGAATTGGTGGTTATTAAGTGGAGATAATCTTATCTCTCCTGTGTTCCATATCAGGTATCAGCTAGGCAACCTATAAGGTGATCACACACGCTTTCACAATGAAACATTTAAAAGATTAGGATCAGAATGTCTAAATTAACTTGAAAAGCTGTGATCTATGAATATGGTATCTTGTATATCAGTTATGGGACCGTTTTTAATGAACTCGTCCTGCTGTGGTATTAACTCGTGGGGTAGTCCAGGGTTTCCTATTTACTTGTGAGCTAGTCCTGGATTTAACTTTGTCACAACAACATGTCGATATTAAGAACAGGTACAGGTGTTGCTACAACAGAGGATAGGTGAGTCCTTCGTTACCATGGATACATGACTTATCAGGGATCAGTCGAATCTCCCATCACCAGAGGTAGTCTTAGACAAGTCCTTGTGACTTCGCCAATTTTACATATATATCAGGGTATATACCACCCAGTACATAGCCTATAGGAGTTTACTAATTCCTCACTTCACAAAAACTTTCAAAATCTCATTATTGTAAAACACAGCAATGAAATCCGCCCCCCCNTATAGACCTCCCAAGGTTTCCGCCATCATTTCATAACATTTGTATACCCAACCATCGACAATTTATGTGGGCCTTTAGAAAAAATGTTTTAAAAATATAAAAATATCTTGTTTATGATCGTTAACTGTTCTGTGTATCAAAGTCACCATAAATCAAAACATGATGTTTTTGGTACTTATTCTGCATCGAAGTTTACATTAATTACTGATGGAAGTTACGCTCTACTGTAAGCTATCAAAGCTAACGTAAATTAAAACATTTTGTTAATGGCAGCTATTTGCTATCAAAGTTAATATGGAGTCTTGTAATGTCATGATTGTTTGGACCACAGGGAATTTCAGATAAACAAGATTATCACAGATATACAGTACATGAAAATACTCTGTTTTGGAGCCAAAAAAACATCTTGAGGATTAGAAACACAGTTTTTGAGATGTCAGTTCATAATTTTTTACCAATACTTATTTTTACAATTGTTTTCTGATGACATTTTCATGGGTATAAGAATTCATGAGAAGAATTAAACATTGCTACATGTTCCTTGTTAAAATTGTGTCTTAATAAATATTCTCAGGATATTTGAATTTGTGTCTCTTCACAAATTAACCCCCCAAAAAAATCAATATTTGCAAAGAGCTGACAGTGCTTATACTTAAATACTTCTATGCATTAACAACCAAATCCCAATTTAAAATGCGTTCATTTAAATCCGCCCATTCCAATATCAAGCCAATGATTAACATTGATCAGATGGAGGCAATTAAAAATAATGAGTTGTGACTCAATACCAAGCTTTTAAAATGTACATAAAGAACACAATGTCACTCTAGTCCCGGGACGACCAGGTACAATAGGAAACTGTCATCACCAGCTCCACAGCAACCATAAAACACAACATAGATAATCGTTAGGATGCACTCAAGTGAAATGTAAATTAAAGCATTACATTTCAACATGTTAGAAAACCAGTACATAAAACACCTGTTTGTCAAAAACTGAGGTAAAGGATATGTAACAGTAGAGCAGTGTGATGGTGTCCATTTCCTGTATTGATAGTGTCTCCTATAATATACGACATCATAAGTTATCTCTAGGGTATAATACACAGAGACACCATACTTATCTCTAG
>NW_018404995.1:375783-389808 GCF_002113885.1 Mizuhopecten yessoensis
CAGTATAATACACAGAGACACCGTACTTATCTATAGGGTATAATACACAGAGACACGGTACTTATCTCTACGGAATAATACACAGAGACACCGTACTTATCTATAGGGTATAAATACACAGAGACACCATACTTATCTCTAGGGTATAATACACCACGACATCGTACTTATCTCTAGGATATAATACACAGAGACACCATACTGATCTCTAGGGTATAATACACCACGACATCGTACTTATCTTTAGGGTATAATACACAGAGACACCATACTGATCTATAGGGTATAATACACCACGACATAGTACTTATCTCTAGGGTATAATACACAGAGACCCCGTACTTATCTATAGGGTATAATACACAGAGACAACATACTTATCTATAGGGTATAATACACAGAGAAACCATACTTATCTATAGGGTATAATACACAGAGAAACCATACTTATCTATAGGGTATAATACACAGAGACGCCATACTTATCTCTAGGGTATAATGCACAGAGACACTGTACTTATCTATAGGGTATAATACACAGAGACAACATACTTATCTATAGGGTATAATACACAGAGACGCCATACTTATCTCTAGGGTATAATGCACAGAGACACTGTACTTATCTATAGGGTATAATACACAGAGACAACATACTTATCTATAGGGTATAATACACAGAGACGCCATACTTATCTCTAGGGTATAATGCACAGAGACACTGTACTTATCTATAGGGTATAATACACAGAGACGCCATACTTATCTCTAGGGTATAATGCACAGAGACACTGTACTTATCTATAGGGTATAATACACAGAGACACTGTACTTATCTCTAGGGTATAATACACAGAGACACTGTACTTATCTCTAGGGAATAATACACAGAGACACTGTACTTATCTCTAGGGTATAATACACAGAGACCCCGTACTTATCTCTAGGGTATAATACACAGAGACACTGTACTTATCTCCAGGGTATAATACACAGAGACACCATACTTATCTCTAGGGTACAATACACAGAGACACCGTACTTATCTATAGGGTATAATACACAGAGACACCGTACTTATCTATAGGGTATAATACACAGAGACACTGTAGTTATCTCTAGGGTATAATACACAGAGACACTGTACTTATCTATAGGGTATAATACACAGAGACACCTTACTTATCTATAGGGTATAATACACAGCAACATCGTACTTATCTCTAGGGTATAATACACCACGACATTGTTTTTATCTCTAGGGAATAATACACAGAGACACCATACCTACTTCTAGGGTATAATACACAGCAACATCGTACTTATCTCTGGGGTATAATAAACCGGGGCATCATACTTATCTCCAGGGTACAAAATATATATCACATACAATAATCCACATTTCAATTAATCTCTGTAGTATAGCTAGGTATCAGAAAAATGCGGGAATTACCAAATAGCATAATATTTGATGCCATGTTCTAAAAATGTCATACTTGACAACAAGGGAAAGTGCAATTTTGAATGGAGTACTCAATGTAAGTATGCTGTATCATCACATTAACAGATTTTACAATGACACTGGTACTGCTGTACTCAATAAACTATTTAAAACATCAAGATACTTCATAAACAAACAAACACACTGCCAAATCCAGAATGGAATTAATGAAACCAACACAGATATCAGTAAAATCAAAAGACACGCCAGAAACCAGTCCAGGAATTCCTAGAACCAGCCATTATACTGCTGCATTCAGAATGAATTAACTGCCGACACCAAATCTGATAATGCTTAACGAATTAAAATACTGCTAAAGTCAATGTAGAAATTACTTAAAACAGAATAGATACTGTTGAAATCATTGGGATGCTGATGAAACCAAATCGAATATTTCTGAAACCACAAAATCACTGAAACAAGACCATAAAATTCTTGAAAGGAATCCAGAAAACTGCTACAACCAATAAGCAAGAGCATACAGAAGAGTACGGCAGAATAAGAGAAACTAAAACCAGTGCAGACAAATCTTAAGCCAATACAGGGGAGACCAAAGACTGTGAAGAAAAGAACATTCTGTATCCTTACAACACAACAAACAAGGTTTCAGTCAGGTAAATTCTAACCATAGACAGATATTAAATCACTTCATGCATCACTGACAAATACGTTAGCACGCATCAATTAAGTCCATGTGTCTGCAACACAAATGTATCTGTTTAAATACCGGAAATCATATTCGAGTTATCATGAAATTTTAATCATCAGGAAATGATACACCTCTCTCTTTTGAAAAAAACATTAAGGAGGAATGCCCCTCTAACTGTGGTACGCTGTGTTCCTTTGCTTATAATCTACACCAATAAGGGATAATGTTTTCTAATTGTGGTAAGTTTTGGTTGTTGATAACTTTAATATACTACCATGAAGGAATATCCATCTTGCCATTCATAAGTGTTTCCCCATGTTTACTTATATTACTAGGACAGAATGTCCCTCCATCAATTCATAACTACATTGTTCTGTTCACCTTTTGACTATTACAATTAAAGAACAGTCTTCCTTCCATCATTCACTCTTGTACTCCTCATCTGTTGCCCCTCCAAACATTCACTCTTGTATTGTCCATCTATTGACTAATATTATTAAGGAGAAGTGTCCCTCCAAACATTCACTCTTGTATTGTCCATCTATTAACTAATATTATTAAGGAGGAGTGTCCCTCGAAACATTCACTCTTGTATTGTCCATCTATTGACTAATACTATTAAGGAGGAGTGTCCCTTCCTACATACACATTTTTATTGTATACCTATAGACTAATACTATTAAGGAGGAGTGTCCCTCCAAACATTCACTCTTGTATTGTGTACCTATTGACTAATACTATTAAGGAGGAGTGTCCCTCCAAACATTCACTCTTGTATTGTTCATCTACTGACTAATACTATGGGAGGGAGTGTCAGACTATAAAAATAGCTTTTGAAATTTTGAAAATGACCCAAAAAATTGATCTTACTAACAAATTTATGAAAAGTTTGGTAATAAAAGATTTGAAACGAATTTCAACCTTCTGATGATGTCAACAAATCAATATTAACGCAGGTACTGTCATAGGCTTAGGGGGATGATGAAGGCCAAGAAAAATATTGCAGAAAGGGAAGTAAATCTTGGTCAATAATTATCAAACCTAGTAAAGAATATTTCAGTGTCAGAAAAATCTACGAAAATGCACCATTTCATCCACAGGAGTAACAGGTGATCTTTTTTGTTTCTTACATGTCTACCAGGCATATCTACAACGAACAGTCTTCTATGCATGTACTAGGGTACTGTCAGTTAGCCAAAGAAAAGCTAACTGATCTATTATAACATCACAATCCATGTCTCCTACATACACCTTCCCCCAGCTCTCTAATACTCAAATGAATTCAGCTCTTTGGCTTCATCTTCACAACATTCTTATTCAATTTCTAAAAACAAAGTAAGAATTATGAAAATCATTTCGGTACAAGCAAGATAGCCTAAAGTTTTATACTGTTAGAAGCCCGCTTCAGTTACTTAATAAACATCTCTATTCATAATCAAAGGACAAAGGCTTACTTACTGATCACCAAACCAAAGGCATGTGCATTCATATTAGTAATAGTACGTCAATTTTACATCAATGATTTTAAAAGATGACAACCGTCACTACCAGTGACATAACAGAACTAGGTTGAATTTACTGTGAGAGTTAAAAGTAACCATGAAATGAGCTCGACCAACAAAGAATCAAACACTGTATTTCATTCAAAATACCACATACCCTGCTATCAATTTCAAATTCCCAATTCATCTTAAACTAAATGCTTTTCTGAAGTAACCCTTTATCATTAACTTCAATTTTCATGAAGACTAGACCTCTCGGGACGTCTGAAATTTCAAATATTTTCTGTATTTCCATCTATATATATATTATTATGGGTGACACAGAAAAGCCTGTAGTTGCTGGATTTGTACACTGAAAAAAATACCCATGTCCATGCAGTCAGAAAACACTCAAACATCTGTAATTTATCTGCTTTTCTGCACAGCCCCAAAGTGTAACTGTATCACATTGCTGGTTTCAACACCACTCTAAAAAATTCCCTCTAGGTAATACTTATTTTTCTTCTCACATTTCATCTGGATTGCTAAGAAGACAAACAAAACAGAAATTATCATTTTTTCCCTGTTTGAAATGCAATTTATAATGTTATCTGAGGTCACCTGCCAGATGTTGCTACAACATGACAAGACACTAGTTTGATAGAGTACTAAGGAGGTGCAAACACTGACCTGACCCAGCATGTCGGACGGAGCAGCCACAAAGTCTAGTTGGTAGGTACAGGATGGGTCTGTGTAGACACGCAGCTCAAGGTCCCCATCATCCTCGATTATAGGCACACCGCTCTGTAGCTTCAGGGACAGGGTACCCACCTGGTCATTTCTAATTAACACAGAAGTACAGGTAAGTAAACAAAAACGGTAAGAATGAACAGGTAAGTTTAGAAGGTACCGGTAAGTACATTTATTTAGATATTACGATAACACAATAAGATGTACAAGTAAGTACATAATGATAAGGTGTACAGGTAAGTACACTACAATATGGTGTACAGGTAAGTACACAATGATAAGGTGTTCAGGTAAGTACACAACGATAAGGTGTACAGGTAAGTACACAATGATAAGGTAAGTGCATAATGAGCAGCTAAAATCAACTTGGTAAATAAAAAGATTATAAGCAAAAAACAACCCCTTAAGATTTCAATGGTTTGTATAAGATAATATCTCTGAAAAGTCCACTTGTATCCATAAAGCATCTGTGGCCATCCACAGGGAAGGCCAGTGGGTAAACTACAGAACCAATCTGTCCCTACTAGAACCTGTATGTGTTACGTACGGCTATTATATATATACCTGTTGGAGGAATAGGTGTCCTCGTTACTCCAGGGCACATGAAACATCATCATACTACCAGTGTGAAGTTCTGAAAGAGACCATATTTTTTATGTTCTTGAATAATTATGTTTTTATAATTTTAGTGTTTAGTTATGTTTGTACAGGAGATGAATTATTGTGTAAATCAATGTATATTAGATTTTAAAGCAGGAGTGACTATTATTTATCATTACATGGAGATATTTGAGAGAGGCTGCAATTGATGGACAGAAGATGTAGTAATACTCTTGGTACCTAGACTTCTCTTAATACATACAAGTTCCTTTGGTTTTAACATTTCCAGTGATTTAAGAAGCTAACCTGGATTGTTTTGTTCGGCGCAGTATTTGGGACGGAGATAGACCCTGTAGGCCTTCAGTAGAGTGTCTATACCCTGTAACCTCAGACTGTAGAACAAGGTGTCGTTATAGAGGGTGAGAGTGCTAGCACTCTTAGTGACACTCTCCGGATATGTCATCATTATGTCTATAAAGCCAGGCATACGGTAGGCTAGGTGGCGCTCCCCCTGATTATACAAGTCAGCCATCACTTCCACCTGTCAACACAAAGCACATGTTATCATGAAATCATTTCAGTTAGGATACATTGGCACATTTTTTATCAATAAAATTGTTTGAATCTAAACTCTTTCCTGCAGAGAATATATTGGGACTTAAAACTCCACCATATGGACTGCCTCTGTACAAGCAGAGATACCAGGCCCTGGTTGTACTTCAATGTTTTAATTTGTCCTGAAAATGAAGTCAATGTACCTACCAACAAAAAAGTGATTGGATGTATTTCCCCAACAGTTTGGGCTGTTGAGAGGGGTCAAATAAAAAAAATATGGAAATGTCGTCTCATTTACAGACTCAATTTGCCAGATATTCTGGTACTTTCTTTAAAGGTTTAATTGCCTGATACCAATGTGTGTAATTCCAGTGTGGACAGTTACCTTGTCAAAGCTCTGTGGGACAATCAAGATGATGTGTGTCATATCTGTCATTTCTGACAACTCCAGATGGACTACCTAATAAACAAAACAAAAACAGTATTTATTTACATTAAATGAAAAAAAATATTGAAATATATTTTTCCACAGAATATTAACACTCCAAAGACAACATAAATAGTATGTTTTCAAGAAATATTTGCCTTACAGTTAACCATTGTTAATTGTATAAGAAAGTATGGATACCTTTCTGCCGGAATTCCTTGGAGGTACGAGTCGTCCTCTATCAGACAGGTTTGTACACTTTTTACTGTACAGGATAAACAAAATGTTAACATTATAAACATATGGGATTACAATGGATAATAGTCAACACAGTGATTACAACATGCATGTGACAAACATATCTCAAAGCAATAGATATTCTGCTACAACTATTTTTTGCATATTTCATATATTTCAATTCAGCACAACCCTCCTCAGAACTTCCCATACAATTCAGCACAACCCTCCTCAGAACTTCCCATACAATTCAGCACAACCCTCCTCAGAACTTTCCATACAATTCAGCACAACCCTCCTCAGAACTTCCCATACAATTCAGCACAACCCTCCTCAGAACTTCCCATACAATTCAGCACAGCCCTCCTCAGGGGGCATAACTCCATTTCTAGATATTTTTAATTACTTTACTGACATCACTTGGACACTGTTGCTAATTTAGAAGACCTATAAACTTACCATTGTTTCTCTCCTTCCTTCAGTTTACAAGCACAAATCCAATCTTTGGTTAACTATAAGAAAAACAGTTGTGGTGCATTACTGTAAACCAAAATAATTTCCATGTTACCATTATTCTTCAGATTGTTTGTTAAGTGCTAATATAAAACACATCAAATGATATTTAGATATCAATTTAATCAATATCATACAAGCCCCAAAATATAAAGTGACATCACAATATTTTTCTTTAATTTGTCTTCTAATTCACAAATTAATTACTAGCATGTTATTTGTACCTACAAATAGCACTGTGTTTAAGCAAGGACGTACATACAAACATCAAGGTCTCACACCTCCTACACCTCAAATGATAAAGCAAAGGGGGTTTGAAGGGTCCTTTGGTAGCAAAATGTTTCCCCACATGCTCCGTTTGCCTTCCTTCCTATACCTAACAAAGAAACCTGCAGGATGAGGATCAAGAATTTGCCTTCTATAACTCACTGCATGATTGTATGAAGTGACTATCATGAAACCATGTAGAATCAGTAATTGCCTCTATTCTCTTCTTTGTCGACAATAAAGACCCCAAAACTTTATAGATCTGCTAATACCATGTATTGTAATATTTGGGATATTATTTGCTACATTTTTTTCCCTGTTTTACTTTTGTGTCTGTCATGGCACACCTGTAATTAAGCCTTTTACTAGTGTGGCACTGTGTGACCTTATTGTGTTGATACATACCACATCACTGATGGCTACCAGGGAGTCGACACCCTCCCTACGGATAGGTACAGCTATGTAACGAGTCTTTGGTACCTACAGTATAAACAAATCGACTCAATACCCATATCATGTTACCAACAGTTTCTATTATCATAAGGATATATCTAAAATGTAACATTAATGTTTATGATATGTATTAAGCTTCATGATAACCAGTGATATGCTTCTTAATTTGGCAGAGAAAATTAAAGAGAGGTTAATATTTAAATCAATTATAGTCATAATCCATGTGTACAATAAATTTATAAATGTTAATGTGTTATCACATTTAATACAAATAAGATAATATTACTGATCTTACCGGCCACTCGTTACACTTTACCTTAGGTCTGGCATACTCCCACAACTTGTCAGTCTTCTCCACCCATGTTATAGAAGGGTCAATAGTTATCTCCTTTTCAGATGTCTTCGGATATTGCAAGGTTCCAGTATGTGACAGGAAGTGATGTCGGAATACATTCATCCTCAGAGTTTTGTCAGTGCTAACCTGTGGTCAAAGTCATGTCTCATCACATTGTCGTGGTTACATTGTGTAGTGTGTGACCTAGATTATCGTATTTAAAATATATCTGTGTGGCTGTGTAAAAACAACGACTAAGTGTGTGTGACAAGATTGCCCCCACTATAGTAGCAGCACACCTTCTGAATGTCTATCATGAGCAGATATTTTTGTAGTGAATGCTTTTGTTAAGTTTTATCCAAATCATTGAAAAAGACCAAAGTAGAGAGATGACAATTTCTATTTAAAGTGTAAAAGCAATCTTAACTTCAAAACACAAACTCTTTTGAGGAATTGGTGTACTTAAGTCTAGTAAAAAGTTTCGTCAAAACCAAATGAAAATTAAATGCAGAAGTGCGATGATGCTGAAGAGTAACTGACAATCAGACAGATATGGGTAGTGTTATATGCCCTTCCTCTATTTCATGGAGGGGAGAACAGCAATGAAATAATTTGCAAAATATTCAGCTGAAAATTTAACAAATGGTTTCTTTGGAAAAATGCAAGAAGATTGAAATCAGCTTTACCATTCCAACTACATTTCCTTACTACTAGATGGCAAATCAATCAGCAAAACTTCAATCCAATTCAAACCTTTTTTAGGGACTCGGAGGGAGATAACCCAATATACAATTTCAAAACTGTCAATATTTAGAGAAACTCACAATACTTGTTTACAACTTTATCAACCACATTGTATTTTAATCAAATTGGGATTTGTCAAATATCATGTATTCCATGTACTGTTGATCCAGAACCCCCAATTTCGAGTTAGTGCATTTTTTACTGTTTATATAAATATTAAACAGCTACTCAAGAACTGATGTATTAAAGTAGTATGGTCTTACATACCACCCAGTGTTTGAAATAGAAAGCTTGGGTTATCTCCCCTGACTACACTTATATCATCAATAGATCAACAATATATTTTTTAAAAGGCATACAAAATAAAAATAAAAGTGTTAAGTATACTGCCATGAAAATTAGAAACTCACCTGTGATGTATTGGGATCAATGATGTCAAACAGGGCCCGTGTGGTTGCTAGCACCATCTGTCTACACCTGTCAAAGCAATAGTAAAGTAGTAGCACATCAATGGCACAGAGCAACAGTTAACAAAACATTGGTAACATTGCAAAAGTTACATTGCAACATGGGCCATGGTCTTTGAACTTCTAATATAGAAATAGTCAGATACCATTTGTATTACAATAAAATATATAACATAGACACTGTAACATAGCCATGGTAACATAGCCATGGCAACATAGCCGTGGTAACATAGCTGTGGTGACATAGCAGTTGTAACATAGCTATGGTGACATAGCCGTAGTAACATAGCCATGGTAACATAGCAGTGGTAACAGGACCATGGTAACATAGCATTGCTAACATAGCCATGGTAACATCGCAGTGGTAACAGGACAATGGTGACATAGCAGTAGTAACATAGCCATGGTCCTGTTACTACTGCTATGTTACCATTGTCGTGTTACCACTGCTATGGCACCATGGTACTGTTACCACTGCTATGCCACCATGGTCCTGTTAACACTGCTATGTTGCCATGGTCCTATTACCGCTGCTATGTTACCATTGTCATGTTACCCCTGCTATGTTACCATTGTCATGTTACCCCTGCTATGTTACCATTGCTCTGTTACCAATGCTATGTCACCATGTTCCTGTTAACACTGCTATGTAACCATGGTCCTGTTACTACTGCTATGTTACCATGGTGACATAGCAGTGGTAACAGGACCATGGTAACATAGCAGTGTTAACAGTACCATGGTGACATAGCAGTGGTAACATAGCCATGGTAACATAGCAGTTGTAACAGGGCCATGGTAACATAGCTGTTGTAACAGGACCATGGTAACATATCAGTGGTAACAAAGCCAGAGTAACATAGCAGTGGTAACTTAGCCATGGTAACATAGCCACGGTAACATAGCAGTTGTAACATAGTAGTGGTAACATAGCCATGGTACCATAGCAGTTGTAACAGGACCATGGTGACAGAGCAGTGGTAATAGGACCATGGTAACATAGCAGGGGTAACATGACAATGGTAACATAGCAGTGGTAAAAGGACCATGGTAACATAGCCGTGGTAACTAAGTCGTGGTGACATAGCAGTGGTAACATAGCAATGGTAACAGGACCATGGTAACATAGCAGTGGTAACAGGACCATGGTGTCATAGCAGTGGTAACAGGAGCATGGTAACATAGCCGTGGTAACAGGGCCATGGTAACATAGCAGTGGTAACATAGCCATGGTAACATAGCCGTGGTAACAAAGTCGTGGTGACATAGCAGTGGTAACATAGCCATGGTGACATAGCAGTGGTAACATAGCAGTTCTAACAGGACCATGGTAACATAGCAGTGGTAACAGGACCATGGTAACATATCAGTGGTAACAAAGCCAGAGTAACATAGCAGTGGTAACATATAAAGTCATAGTAACAGTAATGGTTACATAGCAATAGTTAACAATGCAACGGCAACAAAACAATAGTTACTTAACAAATGAAATTAGAACAATCATTTAATGGCAATGGTAACGAAGAAATGAAGAGAGAGAGGCCTTTTATCATCTGAACTAAACAAGGCATTATTTATTTTTTTGCTAACTTGAGATCCTGGAGGTGATCCCGAATTTCCTAGTGATTCAAAATCTCCAACAGAAACATTTGATAAGGGTAATGACAGGAACATGTGTATGACGTTCATTTAGAATTTATTTGTTGGCTTTGTGAATGAGTCATAACAGAGTTAGCCAATAAGAGGACAGGATGGTCAACTTGGCCCCAAAAAATATAACAAATCTTCTTCAAGATAATAAGAGCATTACTTACAGGATACATAAATTGTACTTAAATTTCAAATTTATCTGCAGTAAAATAAAAAAGTGAAAAAACGTCACATCTTATCAGACATTTACATTTAAAATCAGCCAAAAAAGTCAGAGTTTGTAATGGCCATGAAATAATTATTTGGGTTAGGATTTGTCAACTTGAACAGATATTTGCCTTGTCATTCTATCAAAGTCTTTCACCTGTACTTAAGCAAGAGATCCCAGAGGGATCTTGGCGCCCACCATTGTACCATCTTCATTAGTTCTTTGTCAGTTCGATCTTTTCTGTTCTTTCCTCTAATCTGTTTGATCGAGTCATGTTAACAGTAAATGCACCTTGAGGTAACTTTTGACCTAAACTTAATACTGATTAATGTGTATGAAAGCCAACCTTCAAAATGAGTTTGTCATTTCACATATTTACTAGTACAGTACTTAATGTGAAAGAAATAGAATTGATCATTGCAATATGAGAAAGATCTGTTTAGTTTTTCCTTTAGCCATTTCGTTTTTATGATCAGTCTCAAAATATAACATGCGCAACGAGGGATCAAGGGGAACCTACATATCAAATTTGAGAAAGATCCCTCAAGTTGTTCCTGAGAAATAGTACTAACAAACCTGCAATGTCAAAAATCAAAGATGGCTGTCGGTAGGCCATTTTGTTTAACTGATCAGTTTCAAAAGTTAAATTTAATATATTTTGGCTCAGGGATTTTTCATGCCAAATAAGTTTCTTTCCTCCTGCCCCTCACCACAACATATTTAAGGAGTACAGGAGGACGAGCACACATATTTCTCCTTCATTTATAAAGTATTGAATCTCCTTATCCCAAGGGACTTCTAGTCTTTTAAAGGAAGTGTTGACAATAGATAAGTGTTTGACAAAGTGCCACAGCACAAGCTCACTTAACCCTTTTGGCCAAGTTGTTGTATCAAAGTAAAAGCAGCAATAGTAATACTGACTGCTATCATTTCAATATTACAGGAGAAATAAGGTACATACAGCACTACACACATATTCATCACCAAGCTTACCACACAGCACACAGGTGGTCGGTGGACACCCAAGCATTCGGGACAGACATGGTCTGAAAACATTCAATAATTATATTCAGCAAATGAATTACAGGATTTTCTTGCTGTTTAATCCTTTCATTAACTCAATTACATTTGTTCAAATGAAACATGAAATCTGTTTACTGAGTTTGTTAAAATTTTCACAACAATGTTTCAAGTAGGACAAAAACGTTGAAATTAAATGAAATGCACAAAGATACTTACTGATGTGTACACTCCACGGGATTCGTCCACTATCTAAATGAAAAATGACTTTTATATAATTCTTTTTATTAAAATTCATCCATTTAAGAAAAGACAGAATTTAAAATACCCATTCTAAGTGTATCTACACTTTATCTTGTTATGTTTGATTGTCCTTTTAAAGTGAGGTTGTCCTTTAACCTATTGATAAGTGAGTAAAATGGTACAAAGAGATTTCAGACTTCTGGTACAAGCACAACTAACAACAAAGAAGAGCCTTACTAGGAAGTGATAATGAAACTGCCAAATTCCCTAATGGGCATGTGGCATCTATCTTCAAACAGCTCATGCAATCAGTTCAAAAACTGGACATGCACGATTAAAGACCAAAGGGAACCAGCTTGTGAAATTTGTGAAAGCTGTCTGTAGAACTTTTTGAGAAATAGTGATAACAAAGTTTAATTGTCAAGTTAATAGATGGCCACTTGGCAATGCAAGCCACCTTGTGCTTGCGATAATTTCCATAATTAAACACATAAACAAGGAACCAACTTATGAAAAATTCTTGCAATGTACTTCGTTTTGGAAATGAAATTTATTTTCAGTAATGTGAGCAAAGAACAAAGATCAATTATATAATGAATAGTATGTATACATGTATATGTGTACCTGTAGCTTCTAAATGAACATCTTGTACAAAATTACCATAGAAAATGTTTTATACTGCACTGACTTTCATCAGGATCCAAGATAACTGATGTTTTGGGAAATTATCATTACATAGGCTGAGCAGGAACTACGGTGATACATACCCCTTTCAGAGAGGTCAAGCTGTTCCTGACAAGGACATCCCGGTGACCTCCACCAGTAGACACAACAGTCACATGGCTTAAGCTACTGTTACCATGCTCCACCCAGTAACTGTTTACAGCCGTCATAAACGTGGAGAGCTTCTTATCAAGGGGAAGAACTGTTGGTAAAAACTGCTGTTCAGATCCAATTCACAATACAATATATAGTCTATTCATTATTAATACAATTTAAAATTTAGTGATTTCTTCTAGAAGACTACACATTCTGTACTGTTAACACACTTAAATACTTTAGCAGTAATCTGATTTTAGTGCCTTGTCGACTGTTGTTGGTGCACAAATTTATGTAAAGCATGAACTATATAGGGATACAAATTTTCCTAAATTGATTTGCGAAAGGACAGAGTCTGTGCACTGATTTATAACTGTGCTAAGGGATAGGATGTACCACAGTGTGCTAAACAATTATCGTTGTACATACCAGGCCCCTGGTGTGGGGTTGCCTGCGTGATAATAGTGGATACCAGACTAGGGTCAAAATCTGGTAGTGTGAACAGCGCTCTTGCAATAATTCCACCCTGTAACAAAAACATTACCTACAAGTATGTACAGACCTAAATTCACATTATTGCTTGACAGCTGTAAGTGTACTAGTATAGCAGTCATACTGAATCATTCTATGGATTATGTATGTATTCCAAATACACGTATCTTTCAGGACAATACTGGGACCTTCTCTTTACGATGAAGATCTAAACATGTAATACAGACTTACCAGCGTGTCCTACTAGCATTACAGAGGAGGGCGGTTCTGGGGCTTCTTTTTATGAAGAATATTTATAGACTCAAGTACCCTTACAGTGTCCTACTTATAATACAGCAGTTTTGGAGTTTCTCTGTAAGAGGACTATCTACACAGACTTAGCAAAGAGTGTCCTACTAGTATTACAGAGCAGAGCGGTTCAGGAGCTTCTTTTAATGAGAATATCTATAGACTTATGGACCTTTCAAGCGTCCTTCTAGTATCATAGAGGGGGCTTTGGAGCTTCTCTGTAAGAGGAATATCTACACAGACTTACCATAGAGTGTCCTACTAGTATTATAGAGGGGGCTTTGGAGCTTCTCTGTAAGAGGAATATCTACACAGACTTACCATAGA
>NW_018404995.1:395247-440905 GCF_002113885.1 Mizuhopecten yessoensis
GAGGAATATCTACACAGACTTAGCAGAGAGTGACCTACTAGTATTACAGAGGAGGGTGGGTTTGGAGCTTCTCTGTAAGAGGAATATCTACACAGACTTACCATAGAGTGTCCTACTAGTATTATAGAGGGGGCTTTGGAGCTTCTCTGTAAGAGGAATATCTACACAGACTTAGCAGAGAGTGACCTACTAGTATTATAGAGGAGGGTGGGTTTGGAGCTTCTCTGTAAGAGGAATATCTACACAGACTTACCATAGAATGTCCAACTAGTATTACAGAGGAGGGTGGGTTTGGAGCTTCTCCATACAACGTCAAAATCTTTGTCATGCAAAGGTGCACAAATTCTGGAACAGAAATTGACATGTCACTTATTAGATTAACTTACAATTGTTTAGAATTGTTGATTTTTTTTAAACTTTATCTAGATATATTTTTAAGGCGAGAATCTAATTCAATATTTGCTGTATATATGTAAGGGTGAATGATTTATTATGATGAAAACATACATACCTGTCTGATCCTGTAATGTCCCACCATACAGACCCATCATCTCCTACAAACAACACCAAGGCCATCAGACACTAGGCTAGTCGTACATACTACACAGGGCAATATCAGTGACGTACATGTTTTATATATTATAGACCATTTATTTGAATTTATATGCAAACCAATTCTCAAACAACATTACTGTGTTTCTCCCCCGTATAGTCATTAGAATCAACTTTACTGACATACTGTCATATCCGACCAAATGATGTAGTCCTCCATGTCTTACTGTCAGTATAGACAGGTTAACTGACATACTGTCATATCCGACCAAATGATGTAGTCCTCCATGCCTTACTGTCAGTATAGACAGGTTAACTGACATACTGTGATATTTGACCAAAAATGTCTGATCCCCCTTGATGTCAGTTAAGTTTCTGACATGCTTTCCTATTTTACCAAATGATCTAGCACCCCCTTGAGGTCATTAATATCAGGTTTTCAGACACACTGTCATGTCTGACCAAATTATCAAGTTTCCCTTGTCAGTAAAGTGGTGTTCACTCTATTCAAGTTAAATGTACCTCTACCATTATTATAACGTGTTGATAAGTTAATCTTCGACGAATTGATGGAAAAACATTTTTCTGAAAATTTCACCTCATTCAAATCCACTGTGAAGTAATTGAAATGGAAGTTAGGTTTTTTTTCCTCAACACGTCTTAAGGCCACTGATGCTAGGGAGCGGGCTGCAGGCAGGAAGCATGGGAACACATTACATAGTGATAAAATAAATACCATTAACATTCTACAATATCTCAATTACAAACGAAAAAGACCCATCCTTTTAAGGAAATAGCAATAATTAGTTATTAAACACATGTTTTATCAATAATAACATTATATTAAGTAATTAATGTTCTCATTTTGTATTAACTAATCTAAATCATAATATATGTGTGTAAAAAAAAGGTTTCTTTTATTGCTATGAAACCAGATACTTTTCAATACAAGAGACATAATCTCTTTAACTCATGAAACACATAAACAGATAAAGCTACTACACGGAGAACATTCATGTCTAAATATACATTTCCTGCATTATATGCAAATGTAAAATATTACAGAAAGACTTCAAAAAAGCTGTTCGAATTTATTTATTTTTTTGCATCGGTAATATACTTTTAATATCAACAAAACATTCTTTTGGATAGAAATCACACATTTTACAAATAAAACTATCATTGTTAGTGAAATCTACATCTTTTCAATCCTGTATTCATGAGTTCAGAAAAGACGATGAATTTTGTAAATAGACACAAGTGTAGTTCTAAACATAAAATCTATTTATGAGATACATAAAATCTGGCCTGATTCAGAACAAAAAACGTGTGTCTATTACCTTGCTTGTGACTACCAGCATTGCCAGGGATGAAAAGAACAGGTACCCCCTGTAGATTCATATCACTACAAAACAAAAAAATACACAGTATTTCATCAACTTAAATATGCATAACATACATTGTAATTAATTATGAAACCATGAAAATTATTACTGTTTTCAATTCTTATCATTATTGATATCCTTGTTCTTTTCTTTTTGTTTGAAAAATGCTTATATTTGGTGTGTTACATGTATTATTGAATTAAATGAAAATGAGAAGAAAAAAAACATCTGCTAAAGTTCAGCTGTCTAAACCAGACATCCTTGGATGTAATTATTATAACCTTAGCTCAATATATATGATATACATGTCACATTTTATAACAATGACAAGCATGGGCAGGCTGTATTCTCACATCCATTTAATTACCATTAGTTGTGGAGTGATCAGTAATAAGGGAACTGGATTTGAAAATATTTGTATCTGAATTAAATAACCTGTAAGTAAAATCTAGTGTTGATAGCAGTCAAGATTCTCAAATATATAACCCACAGCTTGACATCAGCTTTAGGTTAGACAATCAACAATATCACTCCCTTTGGCTAGGATTTTTTTGCCATACCATCTGGGGTAGAGCATCCTCGATATCCAGGGGTTACGCTCACTTTCATTTTCTGCACCCCTGGAATATGTCATAGCAAAATTGAAGGCTCAGTGTGCACTACCTTGTTGATGAGACAAGAAGACTAGTTTGATCATTTGATGTACATCAAAAGAATTTCGGGGTCATGTAACGGTAAAAATTGACAGGCTTTGAAGTCGGGCATCTCTCCTTTGTAATCTTCAAAGGACAGGTATTGGCCTAGCGATTAGTCAGTTCATTTTACCTGAGACCAATCAAACAGCTATCTTTGTGCCTTCAATTTTGCTATGACATATTCCAGGGGTGGGTGTAGAGAGCGAAAGTGAGCGTAACCCCTGGATATCGAGGATTGGGGTAAGAGACAATTGTTGAAATGATGTAATAATGTGGAGCAGAGGTTATGTGGTGAAAGGGTCACCATGGTATTTTGCAGACAAGAGTATACATACATTGGCTTAATTTGGCTGTAACATATCATACCTGACATATTTGGCATAATCCCTGCAAACAAAACAAAAACAAAACAATAGATATGTAGTAAAAAAACAGCATTTTTCATCTAATTCACAAAATCAAAAACAATTGCTATACATTATGTGACATATACAGAGACTTCTACCATGCTTATTACTGCCATACCAACTTTTACATCTTGTTTTTCAATATTCATTCTCACAGATGTACTAAACTTCATTTTTATGGTCAAATGGAAATGTTAATACCATTTCATTATGCTTGGTTATGTATATTAATAATAATCCATAGCTAGATATTCCATCTACATTTTCAGTAACCTATAGTTTGATATACTGGTATGTGTATGAACTTACCCTTCCCCGTACACGTAAAGCCCATATCTGGGATACGTCTTCTTGACCTCTTCTCCCAAAGAAATGTTCTTAAAAGAAATGAAAATTAATAGAAAAATATTTATTTGTTCCATATATCTGAAAGTAGGGATCATAATAATAAACCTCTATGCAGCAGGCAATGTAGTCTTTTTACGCTATTGCTGTAATATTGTATTTATCCTGCAATAAGCCCATGAGGAAAACATATATAAATTGGACAAAATTAGGGGGTCGGCTTATTACTGGACAATGGAAAAGTTATGTGTTGTCATTTCTATATATCTACTGACCTATAATGTACCTGTGCCTTAGTCAGAAACGACTGATTACTATTTTTTCATGGGACAGAGATAGTCAGCATCAAAAGTCCATGTCAACATTTTTATCAGCAGAGTGACAGAGATAAATAAATATAATCTGTCAACCCATGTACGGCAAATACATTGTAGTTAGGTGGGCATAAATACTCTGGTGTGAAAACCCCCAATAATTGAAGTGTGCACAGTGCACAATTTTTTTTAATGAGTCCCTTTGATAGACACTCACTCTCCGTCCCTTCAAATTTTAAGAAGATTACTTGTCTTGGAAAGATAACATTTAAGGACAGTTATCTCGGACTTTTCGTGCACTATAATTCTTTTGCTTTTAAAAATACAACTTACAATTATTTGTAAGTACACATTGAAAATAATGGGTGAACTAAGGGTATCGTCTAGTCATCAGTTTCCGCACCTTATGTATTTCCGCGCAGCCATTTTATCAAGCTATATCTCGTAACTACAGGACCTGCTGGACAAAACACAAGGATATTTTAGACATTTGGCCATCGTCTGTAAACTGACACAAAAATTACCAGAAGTTTGTCCGGAAAACATAAGAAATAATCACCGATTAAAAAAAACACGCATAAATATGCAGTTTTACTTAATGCACTTTTTATCTTGCTCAAAATGAGCCCATACCTGAAAAAACGGTGATATATTTCATTCATGAACCGGTCTTTTTTGTAGTCTGACAAACATACGAAAATGTCGTATGCAAATGAGGCCAAATCTCCTCGCCGATTTTTTTCCACTTCCGAAGAGCCAAGGAGACATTCTTATATCGATAAACAGTGTTTTCAATGAAACGTAAACCTTGTGATGCAATGAACTTCCAATTTTCACCAATTTTAAACAGAACAAAATGAGAAATAACTTGCTATCAACCAAAACCGATATAAGACTGTAGAAAAAAACAGATTCTATATCATAACTAAATAAATATAATAAATAAATTATAAAATTACATGAATTCGTTCAATTTGACATCTAGAAAAATCAATTAAAAATGTGAAATTTAAAAAAAAAATGTTTTGATAATTAATTTGACGATTAAAGATTTGTTTTTGCAGGTAACTGTAGAGAATTTCTTTTTAGTGTATTCGAGTTATCTTTCTTTGAACACTAAATCAAAATAGACACACGGAAACAAATGACGGCTACTTCTGACGAGAGAAATTTGTTAAAATTTGTTTGTTCCGATTTTTTAAAAATACTGTTTTATGTTACTAGTTTTTTGTTTCCTTTAGTAGTTTGTATGTTTATGACAGTCTTCTGTAATTTCAACAGTTTTCTGCCGATATGAGTACGAAATCGCGGATGCTTCTTAAGTGCGCTGAAACCGGTAACCCGAGAATACATTCGTGTATCCGGTTGAAACGATTGAACCTGTAAAGAAAACGACAGGTACAGATCTGGACCAAGGCTGACCTCAGGAAAATTTGGCACATGTAGATTGAGGGGTCCAGACCAGAGATGTATATAATACATGTGTTATGTGTTATATACGTCTCTGTCAAGACGTACCTGACCGAAATGCTGACTATTGCTAGTTTGCGTTATTTCTTTCTAAAACAATGTCAAGCCGCATGTAGTTTTTAAGATACGTTATGTAATTCAGTTGACATGTGAGAGAAGGGCATACTATTCTTGATACATTTTTTTTTTATTCTCCGAAACAGTGCATTTTTAGCTCTGCTTATAGAACGGTCCAAGTGCGTTCGTTTATCGTGGAAAATTTCTGCTCCACACGTACCGTTTCAACCGTTATACGCGAATGTAGCCTAACCCAAGGCAAAGTGTGCGCAATCCTTGCATTCATTACAGTGAACCAAGATATGACCGCCCACTTAATAGTTATTTACTAAGTATGTGGTGTTAGGCCAATAAAATACCAACCACATATTCTGGCATTTCAAACATGTATGTCATATCACAGTTGTTTTCTTCAAAATTTGTCATGATGTCCAGAATCCCATAAACAAGAATGCCGACACACACTACCGCAAACCCTGCTCGAACTGCCGCCATGATGAAATGAGACGAATTCACAGGAAAAACGCAAAGGACTTCCGAACGAAAACATCTTCATGGTCTCTTAAACGCTCAAAACGAAGGAACTGTCACTTCTCCTGAAATAAACATTTTCTTAACCTATATATTGCGATGCAAAACAACATGGCGGGAATGAGAGAGCAATACGACACTGCTCTGCTCGGAATATTACAACATGAGGGACAGATTGCTGGATTTCTGGACGCCATGTTTGGATTTTTGTATAGAAGGTCAATAGAAAGACATGGTTATCTAATTGTGCCGAAATCATGTTTCAAATGACTTAAGCGTTTCGTCAAAATGACAGTCTATATAGTACACAGGGACCTGGGCCGTTTTCGTTTATTTAACGATTGAACCGGTCGGACCACAGTTGTTCGTTTATCAAATCAGGTCGGAGCGAGTAATCTGATGCTTCTTTCAGAAGAGCATTGACAAGGCATTGCAAGGCCTGCATAAACATTTGCAGGCCCGCCAGGCTTTATACCCGAGATGGTTGCATTTAAAAACGGACAAACCGTTACGTTGTTCCGCATAAACGAACAGGCCCCTGGTTATCTGTTCAGCTATATTTGGACCTAAATTAGGGGCCTGTTTGTTTATGCAGAACAATCGGTGTGTCCGTTTGCAAATGTAACAATTTTGTCAAGGCTCGCCTGAAAGCAGCATCAGATTACTAGGTCCGACCTTATTTAATAAACGAACAACTGTGGTCCGACCGGTTTGACCGTTTAAACGCAAACAGCTTTGGCTGTTCAGGGTATTTTAAAATGTTTTAATGGTTTAGATTGACTTTCGGTAAAAATACGAGAAGGGTGGAAAGCTTGAGATGGCGAAAAATCGACCCCACCTAACTTTCTTGCATCAAAAACAACATTTATAGTTGATCTACAGGAAAACGCTGAGTACCATTTGAATGATGGATAATTTTTCTTTGAACAACCTCCTATATTCCTGTAAAATGTATTCTCTTTCTGCGGACATGATCTCTGTTTCCTCCAAAATCACACACCATTTCTGAATTTCAAATCGTGACACTTTTTTTAAAATATTAATGAGGTTGAGGTCAGCGCATGCCGAAACATGCATTGTTGGTTGGTTTAGCCAAAAAATGGCTGCGCTTCAAGCCAATCACACCAATGGGTCTCGGCACACGCTGACCTCAACCTCATTAATATTAAAAAAGTGGAACGATGACTACAAAAATTTGAAACTCTGAAATGGCATGTGTTTTTGGAGGAAACGGAGATCATGTCTGCGGAAATTCATGCCTCTTATATACTTCATCTCAATCCATGCATCAGTTTCTGAATGTGTCTTACATTTCGCGGTCCGGTGACTTTGACAGCATCTACATCAATGTTAAGTTATTGTGTTTGGACTGTAGTTATTTTAGACAAAGTGCATTTCAAATCATGCATTATATGCTGAATGTGGCCTATATTGTATATTTCACGGTCCAGTGATTTTGACAGCATCTTCATCAATGTAAAGTTTTTGCATTTAGCTTTGTTTCTCAAAAAGAATTAAGTGCTAGACCAACCAAACTTCGGCGTACATGTGTCATATATTCATAACCCATGAAATAATTAAACCATGCATGATATGTTGAATGTGGCCTGCATTTCTTGGTCCAGTGACATTCACAACATCTCCCTGAATGTAAAGTTTTTGCGTTAAGCTGTGTGTTATATGCTGTATTTTAAACATTTGAAGTGTTAGACTAATTAAACTTAGACTGTAAGTTGGGATGATCATAACCATCTTTAGGTTACAATGTAAATGTTTTAATGGAATCGGACAACAAACATGGCCGCAGAATACTGGCTTCTGATTGCAGTATACTGACTTCTGATTGGTCGAAATTCAGATATTGTTCTATTTCTGTCAAATTTGGTATGTACATGCATTTTGGCACTGCAAACTCAACCATGACATTCATTTTATTATTTTACAAAATGGCCACTGTATATTGGCTTCTGATTGGTCGAAATTCAGTTATGTTCTGATTTCGCTAAAATTCAGTATGTATGTGTATTTTCGCACTGTGAACTGAATCGCGGCATCCATTTTTTGATCTGACAAGATGGTCGTCATATACTGGCTTCTGCATGATTGGTCGAAATTCACATATATTTTGATTTCGCTAAAATTTGGTATGTACATGTATAGCCTTAGTTTCCTCTGGCCCCGATACCAGACTTAGATATTTTGACAGATAGATTTCTGGTGTGGGGCTAGAGCGCACTGCTATATGAAAACATGGAATCTTCGATACTGTTTGTTATAGGGGAGTGACTAATCAACAAAAAGTTGTGGTGCGGAAATCTTCTTGACAAGAGTAATATATATTCCATTTTCAGTCCGGATCAGTACGGTTTGTTGATTAGTCACTCTGTGACCTACAAAAATGGCGTTTGCTCAGGTGGGAAGTTTTGAACGATTGAAAATCGAAGACTCTACTGACGGAATTTGGCAGCTGTAAGTGATAATAAGAGCTGATTTGGATCAATAAATTATCCATTTATCGATATCTGTGAGATATGTGTTGTGTGATAGTATTTTTTTTGTTGTCAGCACCTCATAACTCTCTGATACCAAACGGTGTCGAAGAATTCCACGTTTTCATATAGCAGTGTGCTCTGGCCCCACGCCAGACATCTATCTGTCAAAATGTCCAAGTCGCCGGTGTCGGGGCTAGAGGAAACTCAGGCTAGTACGTGTATTATGGCACTGCGACTTCCGTTCTCCTATTTACATTTGTTTTTCTGAATGCAAGCGTAGTTTGGGGGACATCTGTAATGGCCGGCTCCCATTACAATTAGCACTTGTTCCTTATATATCGCCATGTTGATGTATTGCCAAACTGTAAAATTCCGAACTTCAGCTCAAACTTACAATGCTTGACACATTTAATCTTATGCTCAAAACAGGGACAGGCAAGACATCTTATTATGCCTAATTCTTGTTAAAAGAAAAATTATCCATCTTTCCAACAGTACTAAGCATTTCCCCGTAGATCAACTACAATTGTTGTTTTTGCTGCTAGTTAGGTGGGGTTGACTTTTCGACATTGCAAGCTTTCCGCCCTTCTCTTATGTATGATCATTGGAGGTGTAATTTTAACGACAATCTGTCTAAACCCCTTAAACATGTAACATTTCTCTCAACACCCTAGTTTAGGTCTAAATATAGCTGTAACAAATTCTCCGGTCCCTGTGGTATAGTATATGTAGATGAAAAAGTATGGACTACAGGAGGGTGTATTTTTTACGTCTAGACTATTCAGTTATATTGACTTAACATCAAACACCTGTGGTTAATTGATCATGTTTAACACAGGAACCTGAAATTAAGTTTATATACTGTACTTTTAAGCAATAAATTAAAAGTCTAAAGATATGATAAAAAATGGCTTTGTGAGGTATTGTTTTAATGAATATGCCTCCTTTAGATGTCGAACCGGGACGTTTGGTTTAATAGTCTGACGCTCTAGAAATTTTCGGTTTGATAAGAAACTGATGGTTTTTAACACAGGTATGAGGCTTGTCTGTCAATACACGTACAGCCATTATATAAACTATTATTGGTGTAGTTGACACAGGAGGCTAGTACCTGTGATTTTCAATCAGGGTTGTATTCTCCCGTCTTCTTCCAGGAAAGAATTTGCCCCAAATTTTACAGGGTTAACAAACTGCAGTGCATTTGAGAGCAAGGCTATGTGCTTTTTGGCAATATTTTGATATTAAATTTTCCATTTAAGATGCCATCATCATATTTTCAATAATAAGTCATTTAAAGACCCTGATTAAACCTTGCCATGACAGATGCATAATTTCGATATGTTAAACATAATTATTAAAATGATACATTAGTTTGCTAGGGTGCAGCTGAGGTGTTATATATGTTAACTCATTCACCCCTGAAGACACATTTGAACCCTTCCAAATCAAAGAATGGAATAGTTCATTATGAAATTTCAGGGGTCAATGAGTTAACATTAATGTTCAAATGAATAACCTTGACCCACACTCAAGGTCAAAGGAGTCAAAATGTTTTTATATTTAATCAGCTAAAAATAGATATTCATCTTGAACCCAGATTATTTGTGTTTTACCAGTAGCCTACTGGAGCCATAAATATAAGGAACTTTTAGGTCAAACGTAACATGATTGATAAAAGGAAGATTTTTTTTAGGACTGACTTTTATCGGATAATGAAACAGAAGACAGACAGGCTAGGATTCCCTCCAGGAGTGGCAGTTAAACTTTTACTCAATGTAAGTTTTGAATACAAAAGAATATATTAATAAGATTAACTATCAACCAGGATTTGATTGATATCTAATATATATATATGCAACTAACGTAAACATTTTCCAAGTGCTGCTGTAGTGCTTTTTGGGGGAAAATTTGGGCGCCGAAAATGGCCCCCAATTCTCAATTGAAACTGTTTTATATTTATAGCTACCTGGTACATGTAATTGCTAAACTTTGCAGTTTCCTCCCGAACATTTTCTTCCCAATTGATATTGGTATATTTTCTTCCCAAATTGAGACAAAAAGGCCCCATCCCAAATTTATGAGAAAAAACAGCATTTGTTGCTTGGAGATAAATTTTAGGCAATAGATTATTATGAAACTAGAACTGATGAGCAACAACACCACTGAATCTGGTACAAAATGTAATGTTTGATTTACATCCTACGTGCTGACATGTTTCGGCCAAAAGGAGGCCGTCTTCAGAGCACTGTTACATGATGTTTGCAACTATGTTACGTAAAATGACAATAAAGGTCATGTGACTAGACCAATAAAGAATAACTGTGATGTCACCAAGTTGCTAAGAGTTAGCTGTTTTTGATTGGTGCATAATATAATCAGTGCTAAATAATTTCAGTATGATTATAGATTAAATATAAGTATCATAGTAAATGTGAATGTATGAATTATAGTATTACAGTATTTACAATGCAAGAGATGATTAAAGGAACAGAAATATGGGATAGTAATATAAACATAAAATTAAATGTATCAAAAGTGCTCAAACAAGCAAATCTCTAAGGTTATTGTTCTGTCTCTTAAGGAATGGAAATTGTAATAGAAGGAATAAAGCTGGTGATTAAATTGTCAGAACTGTTGTAAATTGAGTACAAGTCAATAAGCATGTGAGCAGTTCTAGAGTGTTCGATTAGGAAAACCCCGAAGAAGAAAAGGTCCTTGCATCAGAGTTCTGTAGGGTAATCCTGTGGCATCAGTGAGTTCTGTAGGGTAATCCTGTGGCATCAGTTATAAGAAGATCAAGTTGTATAGAGGGTTGGTAAAGTACAGTCTGTGCAAGTTGTGTTCTGAGGCTGGCAACAATATGTTGTGTTACGTCCATACTGCAAAGTGTTGAATACATTCTCAAGGTTTATAATCATTAGTCTGTGAGGTTCACATCTGCTGAAGCTTCTTTTAAGGATAATGTTGTTCTTCTGTTCAAATGTATTGACCCAACGTCCCTGCAAGGAAGTCAGTTCCATAGTTGTGGTAGGGATCCTGGGGTGGATACCTTAATGGTATTCCACAGTGCTCATCAGGGAAAGCAGAGCAAATGAAACAGATTATTATGTCAGAAACCAATAAAGGCTTAATTCCTTTTTGGAAATTAAATCCTCCTGGAGATTAAATCCCCTACCTCTTAAAGTTTATGCGTGAACTGATTTTCTGTTCATTCCCAAAATCAAAATCTGAAATATTTTGCTTGTCATTTTTTTTAGATCAATAAATTGTACAATAACATAAGAAAAATAATCCACATATATCTTATCTCTATCTCTTTGTACCAGAATAAGAAAGTTCATAATTAAAATATCATGGGATAAAGATGAATCATGATTGCAAAAAAAAGGAATTCCCTCAAAACTTATTACAGATTTCAATATTTACTATGTATGCAAATGTAGATAAGGCCTGGATATCTAAGCAACCATGGCAAAATATTCACCAAATGAGATCCAAGGGAATATGCCAGACCCCAAGGCCAATCCTTGTAGCATATCTGTATTAGATTTCTCATGTCCAGCAATTTTATGTATGGTTATGGTGTGGGGATCTCAACTGTGTCTAAGCTGTGACACAGAAACTAGGTCATTAGGGTTGTGGCCAGACCCCAGGATCAATTCTAATATCATGAATGCATTCGTCTCTTTTTGCCTAGCATTTGTATTTATAGTTTTGGGATGGGATTCTCAACGGTTTCAAAGTTATGACCCAGGGGTTAAGTCTCCAAGGGTGGGGCAGACCCCAAGGCCATCCTGGAGGATTTATGTGCATTCATCTCTTTATACTCAGCAATTGTATATATGGTTATAGGGTGGGGATCTTAACTGTTTCCAAGCTGTGACTCAGAAACTAGGTCCGTAGGGTTGTGGCAAGACCCCAGGGTCTATTCTAATATCATGACTGTATTCGTCTCTTTATGTCCAGCATTTGTATATATAGTTCTGGGGTGGGGATCTCAACTGTTTCAAAGTTATGACCCAGGGACTATGTCTCCAAGGGTGGGGCCAGACCCTAGGCCAGGGCCATCCTGGAATCAAATGTGCATTCTTCTCTTTATACGATGGGGAACTCAACCATATCCAAGTAATAAACTTTCTTTGGCCCCACCCCTTAGCCCAGTGGGTCATCCCCACCATTTGTACAATTTTGAATCCCTGCCTCCCATGAATGCTTCCTACCAAATATGATCCATATCCATGGCATAGTTCTACAGAAGAAGTCGCTTCAAGCAATAAAGCCAAATTGCCCCCGCCCCTCAGCCCCCTGGGCCTTACCATTTGTTCAATTTTGAATCCTCACCACCTAGGGATGCTTCCAGTCAAATTTAGTTGAATTCCAATCAGTGGTTTAGAAGAAGAAGTTGTTTAAAGAAATTGTTGACCGACGGACGCCACGGTATGCATGGCATAAGCTCACCTTGGTCCTTCGGCATTTTTTGGCATTTGTCCTGTCCTTTAACACTCAATTCTGACTGATGTTTTCAAGCAAGATGCGAAAAATTTAGAGCAATTATTTCTGACACCAATCTCAAGAACAATTGAATGTCAAGTAAATACAATTTAGATGAAGGTCACAGCTTGAGAGGTTTTACTTGATGGTAGTTCATGTATATGGTAATGATTAGAAATTTTAGACAAGGTTTTGATTTATTTCTTATACATGTACTTTGTATTTATATTTCGACAGGCCTATAAACAGTATGAAGACTTGGCAAGAAAGGATGAAGCAGAAAAGGAAAACTTAAAGCAAATGAAAGGTTAAAAAAGGGGGTGTAAACTATTCCTATCTTATACTCAATATTATGTATACGTGCAGTATGTCACAATGGGACAACATGAATGGCTCGACATCATGATCATTCTAATGTTGTGATGCAAAACCTGATGCCTTGTTGTGGTTTCTGAGCTAATTCTGGTGATTGGAACGAAAGAAAAATGCTTTTTTATGCCCAAGGGTGTAGCATAGGTTAAGTCCACTTTCAAGATATTTAAATTAGTGCAAAAATATCTGTACCCTCAGGTTTCACCCAATTTGAAATCCCCTTTGGAGGAATTTCCTTGTCCCACATCCCTGGTCCTAAAAAGTCTTATATTCTGTATCAATCAGATGACACTTAGAAATGTTCAGGACCTAGTATTGCATTAACAAAAAAAATGTCTATGAAGTGTGTTCCTTTTTAATATAGTTTTGTGGTTAATATAGAAATTGAAATCTAGGACAAGGACAGCATATGTAACACATTTATGTAAATAATTTTCCTTCCTGTTGGTAGAGGCATTGGAACCGACTGATACAGTACCTCCAGCAGCTGTTAGAACTGTAGAAGTACCAACTTCCAACCAGCCGATTGGGGAAGTCAGCGGTAGATCACCAGGATCTGTTGATTCAGGGGAGAGTACCTCCGCATCAGGCAGCCATGAAACACCACAGCCAATGGTCACAGAAGATGCCAGTCGAGTTGAAAACAAACCTTCTGATAAAAACAGTGAAAAGAAAGACCAGGATCCAGAACTCACAAAGTAGGTCATTGATATATGTGCCTTTAATATATTTTTTCCCATTTTCAATCTTTAGATTTATTAAATATCGTAAACCATGTCACACTCCTGTATTTCAGTACTGGGGGGTATTCTTTTAAATGTCACATTTACTGTTAGATCAAGTGTGTAACAGTATCTTCTTCCTATTTCCATATTCTTCATATATCTAACTGAGTGTTACACCTGTAAATCTACATCATTGTGACTGCTGATGGGTATATCATGCAACCTAGTGTTCTCGTGCAACATATTTACAAATTCTACAGATACATTACTGGCATATCAATACTGTATTGGATTTCCTGGTATGGTAAGGACACATTATCATTAATAAGCCTTCTAATATAACCATCTCCAAACACAAGAAGTTAAGTACGTATGTATACAAACTACCTCCATCCATTATTATCATGTCTAGCAGAAAACTTCTGATCACCTGAAGATTTTATGAATATTTATGAGCATATTATGACTAGGCAAGTATGTCATGTAACACATGTCCCTGTGCCAAAAGTAAGGGTTGTCAAAAGGGGATCAAAAAGGTGTAATGCTTGTTTGGAAAGTAACAGGTCAACATTTTGATACATGGTAAGCATTTCAGAAAAGCAAAAGGTTCTAGTGAATCGTAATGAACCTGTAGCTGTTTTCATTTTATTACGAAAAGTTAATTTTCTTGATATTTTGGTTTCTGTTGCAATAATTATAAATAACTTTGATGTAATGCTGGGACATTGTCTTCTGCAGTTCTCATTTATCTATCTTACACCTAATTTTTTACTTTAAAGCTGTATGAAACCACCAGCTGAAATACCCGTTTTCTTAAAACCATGTACCATTTTACAGACAACAAGAGAAGTTTCAGGCCAACCCCGCCAGTCACAATGGCGCCATGAGGGACAACTATTCTTGGTCACAAACCATCAATGATGTAGATGCACAGATCAAAGTATGTCTAAATTGGAGTCCCTAATCTGTTTTAGACGTCAAGGTGTTTCTGTAAATTTATGTTCTTTATGCACATCGATATACTGCATTTTTTGTTCATGTATATGGATAATATCATGCCATTCAACATATTGGAAAACTGTACAATGGATAAATTTTCATTGAAGTACCATAAAACTTGTTAAAAATAATACATAGGTAGTCGAAATTGTAATATTTCCTGACAAAGACATATAAAAATGACCTGATTAAAGTTGTCCCCGCCATCAGACCTGAAATATTCAAGAGCTATAGTTAATAAAAATAATGTAAATATATTTTGTCAATTATCAAAGTTCTTTTCCCATGAAACAGGTACCAAAGTATGTAACGAAAGGCAAAGATGTGAAGGTTGTGATCGAAAAGAAGCGATTGAAGGTTTCCTACAAACTGGACACTGGGCAGTGGCTGGACATTATGAATGATGTACTGTCCTGGGACGTAATGAAGGAAGAGTCTATGTGGAGCCTGGTGCCTGGTGACCACATACATGTAAGCTATTCAACCCTTAGTGCTATGTTATGAACTGTTAGCCATGTTTTGTCGTGTGTACTTTATTTTTTTAAATACTTGCAAATACTCAATTCACGATTAGAGGACACCATTTAAGTATATATAATGATAATCTATCATTATCATTATACTTGCTGTAGAATGAAATTCTCAAAACATAATTTCTTGCAAAAAAAAGCCATTTACAGGGAAGTCTGTTGCCATGCGTGGATGCATTGTCAGGCACATAAGTGCATATATATGGGTAGTGCTAAAGACCATAATGTATCAAGACATTTTGCCATATATGATAATGATTATAAATTACTTTATCACATAATATACTGTGTTATTCAGTGAATATATCCATGTCATATTTTTTTGCATAATAACCAATGTAATATAACCTATAGCGATATATCAGCCCAGTGATTGGTTTTAAATTTCAATTGTTTCATTTGGGACGTCACGCCTAAGAGTACATGACGTCAGACTTGTGCACTGGAGACAAAATGATGGCTTTTTAGGTCACCTGAGCTTTGCTCAAGTGACCTTTTCTAATCGCTTTTCCTCCGTCGTGCGTAAACTTTTACATTTTCAACTTCTTCTCAAGAACCAGTGGATGGATTTTTTTCAAACTTGGTCAGAATCATCCTTGGTAGATGAGGCTTCAAAATTGTAAAATTGGGATTCCTACCCCAACCCCTGGGGCCAGGGCGGGGCCCCAAAGGGAAAATTAATCAATATTTCAAAAATCTTCTTCTCCAGACTCAGAGGTACTACAGTGATTTTCTCTACGTGGAAAGAAAGATCATCAGGGGCTTTACTTAAATTGTAAATTTCAGGACCCCCGAGCTATCCGTTCTCCCTTGGGGAGGGGGTAAAGTTTACTATAGTTTATATAGGGAAATAACACTTTTGGGTATATTTTGACAACTTTCTGTAGGAAATTATTTTTACTTGGTGAGAATTATCCTTGGAGGTAGATGGTTTCAAATTGTAAAATTGAGATTCCTACCCCGACCCCTGGGGCCAGGGCGGGGCCCCAAAGGGAAAATTAATCAATATTTCAAAAATCTTCTTCTCCAGACTCAGAGGTACTACAGTGATTTTCTTTACGTGGAAAGAAAGATCATCAGGGGCTTTATTTAAATTGAAAATATCAGGACCCCGAGCTATCCGTTCTCCCTTGGGGAGGGGGTAACGTTTAATATAGTTTATATAGGGAAATAACACTTTTCGGTATATATTTTATCCATTTTCAGCAGAAAATTGCTCAAACTTAGTCAGAATCATCTTGGGTAAATGAGAGTTTTACTTTGTAAAATTAGGATTCCTGCCCCATCCCCAGGGGCTAGGGCGGGGCCCCAAAGGGAACATTTACCAATATTTTCAAATTCTTATCCATTGATGACATGACAAGTATTGAATTTCACTTAGGTAGTTTACATGCTGATTTCCACATCACATCTAAACAATAAAATAAAGCTACCAGTACCTATGATATAACTCAGGTGACCGCTAAGGCCCTTGGGCCTCTTGTTACATTTCAAGAGTGCATGAAAATTGACGTTTTACACAAATAAATGCCACAAATCTTGATTATTTGTTAAAAAGAGATCTCGCACTCGTTTTCATTTCATATATAATTTCTGAAACTCATCACAAATCTTGATTATTTGTTAAAAAGAGATCTCGCACTCGTTTTCATTTCATATATAATTTCTGAAACTCATCACAAATTTTTCATTTTAGCTCATTATTTAGCTTATTATTCATTCTTGTCAAGTTTGTCACATTTGATGACATATCATGAACATTTTGTCTTTTTTTTCCCAGGTGAATTTGGAGAAGAAAGAGGAGCGATGGTGGGAGGCATTACTTGTTTCAGAAACCAAGATAAATGTGAGGAAGATTGATGCCAGTCGACCGATGTCTGATCTAGATGACGAGGCTCAAGCCAAGATTGGGGAGATGATGTATAATGATCGACAGAAGAAACTGGGACTCCCAACTAGTGATGAAAAAGTCAGTATTATAATACAGTGAAGTATAAATTATTTACTGACTCAATATTTGAATGAAATATGTTTAATTGAATTTTGCGGGCAATGCAAAAGTTACCTACCTAGAAGAAGGGTTGAGACATAAATTCCAATGTTAATTTTGTAATCAGTCCATGTACTGCTCACTTGAAGACTATTGTATATCAAAAATTTTACCGCTAGAGAATATTATAACATCATTATTTGTCCGTAAAAACTGTTAGGGAGTTGTATTTCACCATTATTTGGTTTTCATGTACATGTATTTGAAATTGAATCTCCACTTTAAAAACAGATGTGCATGTTCTAATTTTCCAGAAAGTTCACAACTTACTGCAGGATGCCTGGGATGCAGATGGGTCACCGTTCAAAGGACAGCCTTTTGACCCCTCAAAGGTCAACATGACTCCTGGCGGTGTTGTCTCCATTAACGAGGATAAACCATAACTATTCAGAAAAGCAGACATCGCCAATCCATCTTCGCCACAATTGCAAGAAAACGTTGAAAATTGTTTGCATGCCGAGTTGAAATAGAACTGCTTTAATTTAGTTTCAGTTCTGAATCTTTGCTTTATTGTTAAAGATTGCTTAATACAAAACATGTTCCATATTGAAGCCCTTGTAAACAGCGACTACTCGAAAGATAACGGAAATCCTGGTGGTGTTGTTTCCATTAGTAATAAATAAACCATAATCGATAAGATAAACTGACATCGCTAAAACCGATGAACAAACTCTGCATGTGGAGTTGGGATACGAAGGTAACTGCATTAGGTAAATTTTGTTTCCTTTCATTAAATGTATTGTTAAAGATTGTTTATAAAAAATGTCAATGCAAAATGTTTCGTGTATGATTTTCTTTGTAATGCAGGTTATCAATTAGATTTACCAGATCTGATTATATTTGATCCTGAAGTATTGTCGACAAATTAATTCCAAACTTTGGATATTCATTTTCTCTTTACAAGATCTGCTGGTGTTATAGCTGGGCAAGTCTAGTGAATAAGTGTGGATCCATTTAATCTGAACATGTGTGATATCAACAAAAACATTCAAAATCTTTCATTTTCTTCTCGAGTTGTCATATCACTGAAATTGTGATATCTGGTAGAGGAGTGAGAATGTAAACATTTCTGTTGACCAAGGTAATATGGAGCAAAGTAATCCGACACAAGAGAAAACATGGCAAAGTATTGCAAGGCAATCCATCGTTTCCCACTGGTAATGATTTCTATATTTAACAAACGCATCATCCATGGATGTCCTTGTACACCAAATCTGGCAACTCCAGGTGAAACAGTACAGAAGATATGCTCCGAACATTTTTTGTTATTAAAAGTAAAGGTCAAGTCATAGGTCACACTGACCTAATTCTTGCACTCTACCATCCCAAGATGTCTTTGTACACCAAATCTGGTTACTCCAGAAGATATGGACAAATTTCGTCAAAAGCAAAGGTCAAGTCATAGGTCACAATGACCTTGCACTCTGCCATCCGAAGATGTTTTTGAACATGAAATCTGGTTACTCCAGAGAAAATATAAGAAGATATGCCCCAGACAAACATTTCAAAGGTAAAGGTCAAGTCATAGGTCAGTGACCTTCTTCTTGCACTCTGCCATCCCAAGTGAAATGCCACGGACAAACTTTTTCAAAAAAGTTAAGGTCAAAGACAGGTCAGTGACCTTCTTAAACTCTGCCATCCCAATATGTCCCAGACAAACTTGTTGGAGTGCAACCCTAAAGTTGAGTGTGCAACACACGAGCTTCATAGAGATGCAATTTCCAATGTCAATAACAGGTCTCAAATCTTTTGAATGGATTATATAAAATTGCACCAAATTTTAAACTTCTATATTTCACGCTAAAAACAGTTACCAAGGTATTTGTCATGTAGGTTTTATGAAAGAAATGTAATACCAGTTTGGTGTTACATCCCATGTTACTTGCAAACCAAGTTAACAAATTTGTACCAAAGATCCTGTTTTTATCAAAAACAATGGACCTTTAAGGCTAAATGATGGCAAGATTTACAAACAAACGAAAGGGGTAAAGGTGGACACTGTAAGAGGTACTACTGCAACACAAAAATGTTGACTTGCTGGATTTCACTTGTCCCAGAACAGTAACAGCTGGTCAAAAACAAAGTTTCAGCAAAATCTGTTAAAAAGTTTCAAGAGATTTAGAAAATGACTATCAATAACAGTAATTTGCCGAGACGATGTTGAGTTCATTCCTACTTTTGTCAAATCTCCTCAAAAAGGTGGATTTGAAGTTAAAATGTTAACAGATGCCAGAAGACTGAATAGCAATAGCTGACATGGTTTTCAGGCAAGCTTAAAAATGTTTTATCCTTAATAAAAAGAAAACAAAAACAGGATGTCCTGGTGTCCAGATTTTAATCACATGATTGGTTTGTCTTTATAATTTATGTGAAAGCTTTCACGACAGCCGCAAGGTAGTAAGATGCTTCCATGCACTCAGAGGACCCTTGTTGGGTTTGTATTGACAGTTGACACCATCAGAAATGAGACGTCCATCCTGCCTCATCTCCTCGTACACATCTTTCTCCCACTTTGTGAAGCCCCATTTCTTTGACACGAAGATCTGAAAGAAACAAACAGAGCTGTGAGAATGCAATCAACTATAATTAGTTTTATTTTATATGCCAACGTTAAAAGAATTTTATTATTCTTTCTCATCGACATGCATAATTACCGACTTTTTAAACAACAATGTCACCGAGGCCATTTAACAAACCCACCAATATATGTGGGCCGATATAGCAGCCAGGGTGTTTATATTGCAGTAATAGAACGATCAAACTAACAACACATGACAGTTTGGAGCTGGTACTGCTTCATTTTAATTTATAAAGCATGTATCTCAAATATCCAACAAAATCAGGACTATTTCAGATGTGATTATATTACGAGGTAGTAGGAGCAACACATAATACATAATACATAAAACAAAAGGGAATGGGTATTGTAGATTGAAAACAAAAAGCTGGTGTATTGACAACCCAAGGAAAAGTTTTAACTGTTGTGGTAGGCCTAAATGTCCTCCATCCCGCTTTCAACTTCCCACAAAGATGATACACTTGCTTCTGGAATAGCTATTCTTAGTTTTACAAAGACTACACATCCACAAACATTGTCTTTGTTACTGAGGTTACGTATCAAATCACTTGATACAGTGAGTTGATATAGCGACCAAAGTGTTTATATTGCAGTATTGGAACGATCAAACTAACAACACATATCAGTTTGGAGCTGGTACTGCTTTATTACATTCAATCCTTGTGGAAGCCATTCATCTTACCCACTTAAGGCTGAGAGGTTTCATTAAACCAAGCAAGAACTACCTGAATCAAATATTTTACTTTTCATTTATTGGCTACTTTCTGCATTTCTAAAAATGGTATACAGAAAATGATGAATGTTTATTCTTTCAATGCAAAAAGTTTATGGACCCTGCATAATTTCATTTTTCTTTTCACAAAGACCATTCAATTCACCACCACTAGAATAGTGAATTAATATAGCAAAGCATTATAATGCAGAGGTAAAACTATCAAACTAACAACTGGATATTATTTTAACTGGTATTGCAGCTATGCATACTTGCATTTTATTGCATTTTTTTTCGTTCTTGTGTCTTGAAACTTAACAATTTTAATTTTCATATAAATCCCTAAAGTAAGAAATAAATGTGTCACCGAGGCCATTTAACAAACCCACCAATATATGTGGGCCGATATAGCAGCCAGGGTGTTTATATTGCAGTAATAGAACGATCAAACTAACAACACATGTCAGTTTGGAGCTGGTACTGCTTTATTTTAATTTATAAAGCATGTATCTCAAATATCCAACAAAATCAGGGCTATTCAAGAAATGATTATATTAAGGGGCGAGTACCTGAAGGTTGATAATAAGCACCATCTGTATCGACAGAGGCAGGATACCCACAGCTAAGGTGATAAGCCTCCTCGCCGTCCATACAGGTTTTGAACTCCCTAAATACACTTGCTTCTGGAATAGCTATTCTTAGTTTTACAAAGACTACACATCCACAAACATTGTCTTTGTTACTGAGGTTACGTATCAAATCACTTGATACAGGGAGTTGATATAGCGACCAAAGTGTTTATATTGCAGTATTGGAACGATCAAACTAACACATGTCAGTTTGGAGCTGGTACTGCTTTATTTTAATTCATAAAGCATGTATCTCAAATATCCAACAAAATCAGGGCTATTTCAGATGTGATTAATAGAATCTTCCCCTGCCCTGATTTCTGTTACACCCTCAAGGTAGGGGATGATTATTTTTCTCCCATCCTAATATTTCAGTCACAGCTCCACCGACAGTAGTCTGCCATGTTTGTAAACAAAAACATGTGGGGTATGCATATCGTCATTCACTTTTGATGACGTCACAATTACCGATGACGCATCTTAATGACATCACAATTGAACACATGCTAATTGGCACGAGGCTATCCCCCCCTAAAGGGTGGGGGGGGTGACAAGCTGATCTTTCCAGGCTAAAACGGGAGACACGCCTGTGAAGGGTGGGATATATTATGAAGTAGTTGGAGCAACACATAATTTATAATACAAAAGGGAAGGGTGGGGGGAATGGGTATTGTAGATTGAAAACAAAAAGCTGGTGTATTGACAACCCAAGGAAAAGTTTTAACTGTTGTGGTAGGCCTAAATGTCCTCCATCCCGCTTTCAACTTCCCACAAAGATGATACACTTGCTTCTGGAATAGCTATTCTTAGTTTTACAAAGACTACACATCCACAAACATTGTCTTTGTTACTGAGGTTACGTATCAAATCACTTGATACAGTGAGTTGATATAGCGACCAAAGTGTTTATATTGCAGTATTGGAACGATCAAACTAACAACACATATCAGTTTGGAGCTGGTACTGCTTTATTACATTCAATCCTTGTGGAAGCCATTCATCTTACCCACTTAAGGCTGAGAGGTTTCATTAAACCAAGCAAGAACTACCTGAATCAAATATTTTACTTTTCATTTATTGGCTACTTTCTGCATTTCTAAAAATGGTATACAGAAAATGATGAATGTTTATTCTTTCAATGCAAAAAGTTTATGGACCCTGCATAATTTCATTTTTCTTTTCACAAAGACCATTCAATTCACCACCACTAGAATAGTGAATTAATATAGCAAAGCATTATAATGCAGAGGTAAAACTATCAAACTAACAACTGGATATTATTTTAACTGGTATTGCAGCTATGCATACTTGCATTTTATTGCATTTTTTTTCGTTCTTGTGTCTTGAAACTTAACAATTTTAATTTTCATATAAATCCCTAAAGTAAGAAATAAATGTGTCACCGAGGCCATTTAACAAACCCACCAATATATGTGGGCCGATATAGCAGCCAGGGTGTTTATATTGCAGTAATAGAACGATCAAACTAACAACACATGTCAGTTTGGAGCTGGTACTGCTTTATTTTAATTTATAAAGCATGTATCTCAAATATCCAACAAAATCAGGGCTATTCAAGAAATGATTATATTAAGGGGCGAGTACCTGAAGGTTGATAATAAGCACCATCTGTATCGACAGAGGCAGGATACCCACAGCTAAGGTGATAAGCCTCCTCGCCGTCCATACAGGTTTTGAACTCCCTAAATACACTTGCTTCTGGAATAGCTATTCTTAGTTTTACAAAGACTACACATCCACAAACATTGTCTTTGTTACTGAGGTTACGTATCAAATCACTTGATACAGGGAGTTGATATAGCGACCAAAGTGTTTATATTGCAGTATTGGAACGATCAAACTAACACATGTCAGTTTGGAGCTGGTACTGCTTTATTTTAATTCATAAAGCATGTATCTCAAATATCCAACAAAATCAGGGCTATTTCAGATGTGATTAATAGAATCTTCCCCTGCCCTGATTTCTGTTACACCCTCAAGGTAGGGGATGATTATTTTTCTCCCATCCTAATATTTCAGTCACAGCTCCACCGACAGTAGTCTGCCATGTTTGTAAACAAAAACATGTGGGGTATGCATATCGTCATTCACTTTTGATGACGTCACAATTACCGATGACGCATCTTAATGACATCACAATTGAACACATGCTAATTGGCACGAGGCTATCCCCCCCTAAAGGGTGGGGGGGGTGACAAGCTGATCTTTCCAGGCTAAAACGGGAGACACGCCTGTGAAGGGTGGGATATATTATGAAGTAGTTGGAGCAACACATAATTTATAATACAAAAGGGAAGGGTGGGGGGAATGGGTATTGTAGATGGAAAACAAAAAGCTGATGTATTGACTACCCAAGGAAAAGTTTTAACTGTTGTGGTAGGCCTAAATGTCCTCCATCTTGCTTTCAACTTCCTACAAAGATGACACATTTGCTTTTGGAATAGCTATTCTTAGTTTTACAAAGACTACACATCCACAAACATTGTCTTTGTTACTGAGGTTACGTATCAAATCACTTGATACAGTGAGTTGATATAGCGACCAAAGTGTTTATATTGCAGTATTGGAACGATCAAACTAACAACACATATCAGTTTGGAGCTGGTACTGCTTTATTAAATTCAATCCTTGTGGAAGCCATTCATCTTACCCACTTAAGGCTGAGATGTTTCATTAAACCAAGCAAGAACTACTTGAAACAAATATTTTACTTTCAATTTATAGACTACTTTCTGCATTTCTAACAAGAGTACCGCGGAACAATATATGCCCGTCGAATGCCATATAGTGTTATATACTTTCTTTCATTGAAATAAGATCTGCATCATTCTAAGAGTGGTTAGTCGACATGCTATAAAAAATATAGGAGAAAATCTCTGGACAAAAAAAAATCAAATACTGAAATGAACAAAGGGCAAAAACTTTTGCCAAAAAATCGTTGAATCAAAATTCTTTTAAGGGAGAAAATTCATATCGTGATTATAAGGTATACAAAGTTTCAAAGAGACCCGTTGAAAAATGTAGATGATTGCCGGAAAAAAATCAAATACTGAAATAAACAAAGGACATTACCTTTTTTCAAAATTGTTGCATCAAAATTCTTTCCAAGGAAACACAATAACATATGATTATTTAGCCTACTAAGTTTTAAAAAAACGTCAAAAAATTGACGAGGAAAATGCTGTACAAAAATCAAATAAACAAAGGGCAATAACTTTTGAAAAATTGGTTCAGTCAAAATTCTTTTAAAGGAGACAACTTCAAATAATGATTATAATACCAAGTTTCAAAGAGATTGGTCGAAAAATGTAGGAGGAGATTGCCGGACAAACAAAAGTTTATGCCGGACAGACGACCCCATACCACAATACTCACGTCAAAATTTGATGAGCATATAAAAATGGTATACAGAAAATGATGAATGTTTATTCTTTCAATGCAAAATGTTTATGGATCCTGCGTAAATGCATTTTTCTTTTCACAAAGACCATTCAATTCACCACCACTAGAATAGTGAATTAATATAGCAAAGCATTTATAATGCAGAGGTAAAACAATCAAACTAACAACTGGATATTATTTTAACTGGTATTGCACCTATGCATACTTGCTTTTTATTTTGTTTTTGTGTCTTGAAACTTAACAATTTTAACTTTCATATAAATCCCTAAAGTAAGAAATAAATGTGTCACCGAGGCCATTTAACAACCCCACCAATATATGTGGGCCGATATAGCAGCCAGGGTGTTTATATTGCAGTAATAGAACGATCAAACTAACAACACATGTCAGTTTGGAGCTGGTACTGCTTCATTATATACATTCCTTGTGAAGGACGTTGTACTATTTTAATCAACCATATTCTATTTTCCAAATCTGTACAAACAAAATGTGAACAAATGGTACAGGGTTCATTTACATTTATTTCATGGGGGAAAGTCTGTGATCTTGTCATTGGGCCATGAATGATAAACCATCATGGTAAAAGAATAGTAATATGATTTAGTAACCCAAAGTATTCATATTGCAGAGGTAGCAAGATCAAACCAGCACAAGGAGGTTGTTTGCTGGTACTGCACCTTTAGCAAAAAAAAATCACTATCAGTCAATTTGAGGTGACCAATCAAAATCTACAAAAATGTGTTATTTGGAAGCTGGTATTGCTTTTTCGAAAAGTGGTAACTTAGGAAAATCTGGCAGAGAAACATTAAAATCCAATGACAAGATCTCCATTCAGAGCTGATATAACGACCAAAGTTTTATTATTGCAGTATTGGAACGATCAAAACTGACAACGCATGACAGTCTGGAGCTGGTACTGCACCTAACATTGTTTTTTTATAGGAATGATGGATACCTTCTGTCTTCCTGGGAACTTGAACTTTGCTCTCCTGAGGGCCTCAATAACTGCAGCTCGGTTGTTTTCCCTTGCACGACAGGACATTATGGACTGGCCGATGCGCACACGGGCGACAGTTCCTTGAGGTTTACCATAGGCGCCACGCATCCCTGTCTGAAGCCTGAAAATTGTATCCCAATAAATCAGCAATAAGATAGTTTTCTGCACTAAAGCTGTAAACTTGAGAACTTAGAATGCATTAATATCGATATATATCAGAAGGCTCCCCCTGCCTCCCTCTGTTTACTTTGGATGGAGCCTTTTTGTCTCATTTTGGAAGGAAACTTTCAGGTGTCAACTGTAAATTTTGTGAATGAGGCATAAATGTGAAATGGTTTCAATTGGGAATGGACCCCATTATTGGGTTAAAAAAGTCCTTAATACAAAAAAATATATGTAAAAATTGATTTTGGGGTTACAACTTCCAACTTAAAATTGGCAGTCGTGTTAAAATCAATTTGATGTTATTAGGGTTGTGTAATTCCATATTGGAGAAAAAAAAGCGTCTATTTATGTCTTTTTAATAAAAATAATGAAAAAATCCTTCAATGGTAATTACCTATCAGCTCCAGCACATGACAACATCTTGTTGATTCTGCAAACATGGAAGGGATGCACTCGCATTCTTAAATGGAAAGAGTCCTTGCCGCAGTTCTTCACAAGGTATTTGTTTGCACAGATACGGCTGGCTTCCAGTGCCTCAGATGACAACTGTTCCAACTCGTCAGACACGAGATGCACGCATAGTGAGAACTCGTCTACCAAGGCCTTCTTCTTGCCAAGATCAAAGATACGGATCTTGGAATCTGAATATCATCATTGAAAAATAAATATTCACAAAAGTCAAAATCCGACATAATAAAACCATTTAAATACATTTACCTATATATGAAGTTGTACAAACACTGAAAATATGAACAGCATTTTAACAAAATCACTAGATACAGTGAGCCGATATAGCGACCCAAGTTTTAATATTGCAGTATTGGAACGGCCAAACTGAAAAACATGTCAGTCTGGAGCTGGTACTGCATGAAACTTGACAATACATGTACTATCTTTTTCATGTCAAATCCAAATTCAACACTTTAATACATTTTTTTTTGTTTTGTTAATTTACATATAATTATTTCCCCCCACACATACATTTCAATCTTATTCAAATTTGACAGGTTGGGATCTTCATTGACTTCAAAATATCGTCTTCAGAAACTGACATAACATGAACTGTTTACAAAGATAAACCATGAAAAGCGCTGAAAGTAATTTCACAATATTATCCAGATCTGCTGTTTTGCTTACCTGGAACACCACGACAAAACCTTGACTTGGGGTATGGCTTGTTTTTACAATATCTGTAACTGGAAAACACACAAATATGAAACAACGTTAACGTTGTGCATGTTCAGTAGTAAAACTAGAACGAAGCTTTTATTTCGGCAATAAACTGAGAAAAAACAACTGAATTGATGACATGTAGATAATCTGCAAAAGCGATTATTTACTGTTGAACCGGAATTATGGAAAATCCGTATTTTATAGTTAATCTGGCTCTAGAAAGTTCATAACCAATAGACTTCTGTAGCCAAAAAACGTGAAACTTACCAACGAGCTGGTCGGCGCCCCATCTTGAAGGCTGAAAATATGTAAGAATCGCGAGTTAATTGTGCAAATGAAAAAACAAAAATATACAAAAATGTTTACCTAAGCGATGTACTTATTCAGATTTACACATTCTCTTTTAATAGTAAGATGACCGTAGATTTACTTTCGTGGATTTTTATCGTTCCACCATGTTTTACTTACCGTCTAAAAAGAGGGTAACCGGAAGATCCGGTTCTGTGAAGTCACATGACAGACCATGACCAAAGGGGAAGCACCGTACTGTAAAGAAGTCAAAACAAACAGTGGGATGCCCATAGATTTACTGATATTTTAGCTTCATATTCCAGTGTCAGATTTTAGATGAAAGCCCATCATTGCATGGACCAACAAGAATGAATGGTACGTATAGTAAACATCCATGACTTACCGCTTTAGTTCGGTTCATATTTTACAGACTAACAGAGACTGGTTGGAATTGTAGATCATCACTGATATACTATCATATAGTACATTTATGTAGTTACCTGTAGAGTATTCTGTTACATGTACCTTCGTCGACTGCAGTCCCAGCTTATAGTAGCCTGATCGGTACTGTCAACCAGACAATAAGTCTGCACTGAGTAATTTACTGCAATTTGAAATGTTTTTGAATCTTATCAGGTAAGGCACATGATCCTGGCATGTGTTTGCCCTCACTCCGGGAATCAACACCCTAGGTCTTAACACATGGAAATGGTTGATATCTCAACCTCATAACTAAATATGCAATAGCTGTAGGAATAAGGAGACACGCAAGCATGCTGTCATAATTGGTGCATTGGTCTGGTCCCGCCCCTGGAGATTTATATTCCCAACTTTGGCACACATGTCCAGAATCAAGAAGTACTTAATGCACTGACTCTCTAAAGGTTACGCATTGATATCCAAATGCTATTTTTTGTGCTTTTTTGTTGTAAAGAATGACATCTGTGATAACACAGTTATTGTCACTGAAATGTAATTGTCACAGTTATAGTAATTAATGTGTGCATTTATTTAGAATGTAAGCCCTTAAAACTATTCAGCATGATGTGATGTTCCAATACAGTATAATGTTATCATATAACAGGAACTGAGACAACAGCAGACATTATTCAAATTGTTATTTTGATTTGCTTTGTATAGGGGATGATCCTCATGTTAATGAGCGACAAAGTATACTGACCAGACTCCTAGATGCAGTCAAACAGGTATGAAATATATGTATCAGTTAAAGTAAATACCCATCAGCTTCAGCAGAATTTGGCATACAAGAAGGAAAATATTAGATATTTTTGTTTGGTGTACAAGTATTTGATTGTTGCACTATCAAACAGATGTTTCATGTTTTCTATTACTTTCACTTTCTACTACAGTGTCAAGTACGATTTGGTGGCAGAACTGAATTGGCAGCTGATGCAGACAGCAGGTAAAATGATTATTATTTGATATCTTTCCTTTTTAATTCAGGTTTCAAGAAATATTTGAAATTAAGTTATTCTATGAATTGCAATTTGACTCCAGGTGCTATTTATTAAGATTTTATGATAACATAAGTTTCTACAGGAAAGCAAAATTGCACTACAAAAATTCTTACACTATATTTTATTGTAATAAATAATGATGGAGTTTTATAAATGATATAATATTGAGTTTTCCCTGTTTCCTTGTTCAGAGTTTCCTGTCTGTGTGCTGCCTGGGAGACTGGCCTGCAGCACGGAATGCGACAAAGTAACAAGGCCATCCTGGCCCTCAAGTAAGTCGTTTAGTGTTTAGTCCATAAGGAGGAACACACCGCAGTTAGATTTACCCCAATACATGTATATACATACAGTGTACTTGCAAATAACCCAAATTGAAAACATCAGTGTTGGTTACTTACTCCAAACCTGCTTAAATATTACAACACTTTTTCTGTTAAAATGTATTCGTGTGTGTATGCCATATACAAGTATCCCAGACTCTGAGACTCCATTCCCAATTCAACGTATACATAACGTCCATAAAAAAGATACTGTTGACTTTTGAAGGGTCAAAATAAATATCCATTGTAAATGTAACTTATATGTATTACTTTACAGACAGGTGACAGAGATTACAGGCCTCAACAAGGTGACAGACATGTTCAATGACATCACCAACAAGGAGTCTGAAGCAGGTAGGTGATGATGGAGACGCACATTTGTTGACTCCAAAATTAGAAATTCTCCTAATATTATTTTTTTTAATTTGATTTTTATTTTCATTTTAATGTGCAATATACATCTTCATCAAATTAGCAATTATCATAATCATCATTCATCAAGCATCATCCATCATAGACAATAGCCTCATGACCAACACATCTCACAGACATGCACCATCCTCATCATCATTCTCATCACCTTCATCATCACTTTTTTTTTAATACAAAACAACATCTCATCATATTTCATACAATGCATCATCATCATTATCATCATCATCTCATCATCATCATTATCATCATCATCTCATCATCATCATCTCGTCATCATCATTATCATCATCATCCCATCATCATCATCATCAAAGCAATATCATTGTATCGTTATAATCATACAGAGAAAAAATACAAATCAACACTGGTCATTACCATAAATACTTGCATCATGTACATGTGATCATCATCCTCACTGTTATTATCAAGAAAACAAGATCACCTTCCACATGTCACATGACTCTCACATCCTGACATCATACACATAAAGTTGAGGAAGCATATGCAGTAACAAAAAAAAATAAACAATAAATTATCTATTGTATACCTGCAGTGATAAATAAGATCAGATTTACATGAATGTATATTGCACTTTATTGGCTGGACAGACAAATAGCATGTAGAAAGAATTAAAGACGTTTAAAGAAAAGAAAAAGAAAGCGAGAAAAAGAAATAGAAACAAAGTGGAAGAACAGGTTGGGAGGTAGCTATATATAGACAAGACATACTATTTTCAGCTTTGCCAAGGGCTGGGAGAAGCCTACTTGATATATGAATAACAATAACACTGGTACTACTAATAATAATTTACAAGTAAAAAAACAGCAAGAGTACTCTATATTATAAATCAATTAACTTTTTCCATTTACGCCATTCTATATCAAATTTTTCCTTCACAGAGTCGCCCTTACCAGTTGCAATATATTTTCCAACCAGTCTCCTAATATGATATACTACCTACATTAATTTAGAAAAATATGGGGTAAAATGGCAGCAATAAGTGTCCATGTGAAGAAAAATTATAGTGCTAATTGATGAGTCTTTCTGAGACCTTAAAAACACTGCCTTTACTTTTCTTAGGCACATTTGTTCTCAATACTTTTAAAAAATCAGCCACACAATTTTACACCTTGCATTATGTCGAAGCGAAGTAATCCAGTAGATCACCATTGCTTCAATGCATTATGGGTTACATATTTATATGTTGCAGTGTTCTGGCAGTACGTGAAGGAACACCTCACCAAACATGAGCTTGAAAGATTCCTGAAGCTTCAGAGCATCAACACAGACTCTGGACGTGGGAGAGCATGGCTTAGGGCCTCCCTGAACGAGCACTCCCTAGAGCGATACACACATATGCTCCTGGAGAGTGAGGAACTTCTCAGGTTGGGGTGTACTTATACTGCTTTGAATGAAGTCATTTACATTTTACGACAGTCATAGGAATTCTCGCATCACATCACTGATAGCAAATATTGTGACTGACTGTCCTTCAAAACAAGAATGAATCAGTCTTGATTTGCTCTCTGCATGGATTGTGGATCAAAATGGTGTTCAGGGGTAAAATATGTAATTGGAGATCTCCAATAACGTTCCCCAAGGAACATTTTTAATAAGATTATTAAATAAAGACATCACATTAGGTTCAAAATGATTTTATAATAATGATCAACCATAAGGTTTGTGATCAGCATCGCTCATTAGTGATGCTGTTAAAAGATATTCAATGTAAAACTCTTATCATGGTTAACATGCTTTGGTGAAGAACATCATCTGATGCATGGCAGAGAATAGAACAGTACTTGGAAAGAAGTTCACAGTGATTGTTTGATGCAGAAGTGTACAATTTGATTAATAATTTAATGTTGTTGTGTGATTACAGTCAGTTTTATGAGAGCTGGTCATTTCTGCGGGACCAGGAGAGGAGCAGCATGATGCCAATGATGGCCGCAGGTATGTAGGCCATTGACCTCCTCCACTCTACACTAACATTGATGTATAGGCCTGTTTATCGTTATACATTTACATGGCTGTTATTCACCATTATACTTTAAATGGCTTAAAAATATTCAGAAATTAAAAATTGTCTTGTTATATCTGAATAAAACAATAGTTGTTTAAAGTCAAGAAAAATTCTCGCAAATTGCTGCAAATTTACTTTTCACAACCTAAAAGTAATGATTAAGGATGACTATGGAAAGTTATGAATGGACAACCTCAATAAATATATTCCCTTGATATTTTAAATAGAGCGATTTTGTCTAACACTGATAACACTTTTCAGGTTTAGGATCTATCCTATTTGCCATCAACATAGATAATGCTGACTTGAACACTGTGAGGAAACCTACCACCAATGTTATCACAGTCCCCAATGCTGTGGCCAAGTCTTCTCCTACGGCTGATGATGAGCCACGCCCTGTCATCGCTGGTGAGGAAAGCCCCTCTGCTTCCTCAGGTGAGCTACACAGTGTCAGAGAAAGTATCAGTTATAAGTTAGAGGAAGTGTCTCTGCAGTTTCCCAGATAACTCGTTATACAGTACACAGTACATTACCAGTTGTGGTAAATAGGCATTATAACTTTTTTTTTTAAATCAACATTTATTAGATTTTGTACAATGTTGTGTATTTTGATTGGTAAAATTGATGCAGAAATAATTTATCTAATGTATCCAGATATCTTTTCTGCAATTGATTTTTTTTTATGAAATGTTGGATCATGATTTACAGATGTACTGAAGAAGAAGGACAAAAAGAAGAAAAAGAAAATGGCTAATATTGTAAGTTTTGATGAAGATGATTCAGGGACATACAGTGCTGCTTCCCATCTGTCTGAAGTGGATCAGTCTGACTACGGGGCAACAGTGGGCAGGAGATCATTCGATACAAACATTGACAGTGAACTTTCAAAGCAAACGCTGCCTTATTTTAAGGCATCAGCTAATAGCACATCTTCACAGATGTCATCACTTTACAGCCGTGAGCCAAGTGTTACATCTGGGACCTCTAACGACCGACAGAACAGTCACAGCTCTTTCAGTTCAACTGACTTCGAGTTAAGGTAGTTATGATCAGACACATGTTGTATGACGACTAAAGGTAGTTTTACTCTTATTATCACCGGAACCTCATTACCTTGTATATACTTATCTGGTCACTTTAAATTGCTTGAATTAAAAACAAAATCATATAAATATTAGCAGGGTACAAAGCGACGGCATTAGAGAAGATCCCTGGTAAATTGGTACGCCCAATTTTTTATAAAATATTTACGCAATACCACACATGTTTCCTGATGTCAGCAGAGACAACACAAGTTCATTGAGTGGATGATGCATACATCTCATTTGTCTGCCTATACAATTAGATAAAGACAAATTAGGTACAGCTGCATTTTAATTGCAGTTTATATGCATGCTATAATTAAATTTCTGTAAAATTTCACACATGATTTTCCAGGATTTATGTTCAGTTTGCTTCCATCAAACACATACTGATCGAAACAATGTTTCGGACAGAATAGTGAAGTTGCCTTGTCATACCACAGATTTGTACCAACTCATTCTCAATTCAGTTTGGTGATTTGATCTGTGGATAATAACCAATGATTCTAGCAAAAAGGAGTTACCTTTATTGTTACAGTGTAAAATGTGATACCTTTGGTATTGCATTGTCTGAAAACTGTCAGTGTCAGTATAACAAAATTCACTTGGCATGCGATAGTAATAGCTTTAAATATTACCTGTACTAGATTCATGAACATTTCATAATTGATTGAATTGCTTCATCATCAAAACATCTTTGTGAGGTGAGATTTTGTGTGAAATTTCTAAAAGTCATAACTTGTCTTCTACAACAATGCATAAATATTATTTTATTTTATTTTAGCGACCCTGGAAACCTGATACCCTTAACCTCAGCAGGCACTCCTTTTGATCTTTCTTCATCACCTGTAGTCTTGGAACACAACTTAAGTTCATCAGGTAAAATAAAAACAATTCTTATGCTCTGGTTTGGCCGTCTGACGGTCTAAGATCATTAGCTCTCCACTACCGGTACACACATTCAAGGATTGCATAGGATAATCTCCAGGTACTGGCTGCAGGTCTGGTTTTCCTCCACCACCCAAACCTAGCTCATCCTTAAAAATTGACTATAAAAGGATGTTAAATATAACCTAACCTGTAATTTTGCTTCAGTGACTTGGTTAGACTTTCCATTCTGCTCCATAGGTGTGGGTTAGACTTTCCATTCTGCTCCATAGGTGTGGGTTAGACTTTGTAGTTAGCTCCATAGGTGTGGGTTAGACTTTCCATTCTGCTCCATAGGTGTGGTTAGACTTTGTAATTAGCTCCATAGGTGAGGGTTAGACTTTCCATTCTGCTCCATAGGTGTGGGTTAGACTTTCCATTCTGCTCCATAGGTGTGGGTTAGACTTTCCATTCTGCTCCATAGGTGTGGGTTAGACTTTCCATTCTGCTCCATAGGTGTGGGTTAGACTTTCCATTCTGCTCCATAGGTGTGGGTTAGATTTTCCATTCTGCTCCATAGGTGTGGGTTAGATTTTCCATTCTGCTCCATAGGTGTGGTTAGACTTTGTAATTAGCTCCATAGGTGTGGGTTAGATTTTCCATTCTGCTCCATAGGTGTGGGTTAGACTTTCCATTCTGCTCCATAAGTGTGGTTAGACTTTGCAGTTAGCTCCATAGGTGTGGTTAGACTTTGCAGTTAGCTCCATAGGTGTGGTTAGACTTTGCAGTTAGCTCCTTAGGTTTGGTTAGATTTTGCAGTTAGCTCCATAGGTGTGGTTAGATTTTGCAGTTAGCTCCATAGGTGTGGTTAGACTTTGCAGTTAGCTCCATAGGTGTGGTTAGACTTTCCATTCTGCTCCATAGGTGTGGTTAGACTTTGCAGTTAGCTCCATAAGTGTGGTTAGACTTTGCAGTTAGCTCCATAGGTGTGGTTAGATTTTTCAGTTAGCTCCGTTGCTTTTTTTAATTGTTAACCACAAATATATCAAACTTCATATGTAGATACCCAGGGTACTTCCTCAAGAATACTTCTTGCTTATAAGATATGTAGATCACTGTGATCTATATTTTCCACTTATTTTCCATACAGCTCCATTTCTTTGATATTTCTAGCTATACTGGAAGTTCCATAGTCATCAAAATTCATATTTGAATAAATCTTGAGAAATACTACACCAATAGATGAACAGTGTTTTATTTACATGAGTCAAATACTCAACTTTTCTCATTAAACTTTTGAAAATTCATAAATTTTACATAGAACTTCATGAGATATGAATCACTATGTGAAAATGATAGATAAAACATTGGTTGAAATGTAGGTCATTGTGACTCATTTTTTCTGGTTCACCAACTTCAGTTAGATTTTGCATTAAATAACATTTCTTTGGTTAGATTTTGTGTGTAACAATATTTTACGTCAAAGCAGAAATGGGGACATATGCATGTTTTACAAACATTTTCTACCATTTACTTATTTTTTTGTAAGTCTTTCTGTTGTGAGTTGTCATTTTGACTTTTAAATGATACTGGTTATATCAGTAAAAAATTACATACAAGTATAAGAAATTGATAATGATTGTTATTTTGAAAGAGATAAAATGAATAGACACATAGGATGACAAACTTATTTTGTTCTTGTAGTGGATTCCTCTGATGGCCAAAAGTATGGGGGACAGGACGTAGCTTCAGCAGCTCGTGCCCTAGATCTGGCTCAGCAGGGAACAGCACACAGGTAGGTATCGTGCAAGGTCTAAACTAAGCTTGACAGGGAACAGCACACTGGTAGGTATCGTGTAAGGTCTAAACTAAGTTTGACAGGGAACAGCACACAGGTAGGTATCGTGCAAGGTCTAAACTAAGCTTGACAGGGAACAGCACACAGGTAGGTATCGTGTAAGGTCTAAACTAAGCTTGACAGGGAACAGCACACAGGTAGGTATCGTGTAAGGTCTAAACTAAGCTTGACAGGGAACAGCTCACTGGTAGGTATCGTGCAAGGTCTAAACTAAGCTTGACAGGGAACAGTTCACTGGTAGGTATCGTGCAAGGTCTAAACTAAGCTTGACAGGGAACAGTTCACTGGTAGGTATCGTGCAAGGTCTAAACTAAGCTTGACAGGGAACAGTTCACTGGTAGGTATCGTGCAAGGTCTAAACTAAGCTTGACAGGGAACAGTTCACTGGTAGGTATCGTGCAAGGTCTAAACTAAGCTTGACAGGGAACAGTTCACTGGTAGGTATCGTGCAAGGTCTAAACTAAGCTTGACAGGGAACAGTTCACTGGTAGGTATCGTGCAAGGTCTAAACTAAGCTTGACAGGGAACAGTTCACTGGTAGGTATCGTGCAAGGTCTAAACTAAGCTTGACAGGGAACAGTTCACTGGTAGGTATCGTGCAAGGTCTAAACTAAGCTTGACAGGGAACAGTTCACTGGTAGGTATCGTGCAAGGTCTAAACTAAGCTTGACAGGGAACAGTTCACTGGTAGGTATCGTGCAAGGTCTAAACTAAGCTTGACAGGGAACAGTTCACTGGTAGGTATCGTGCAAGGTCTAAACTAAGCTTGACAGGGAACAGTTCACTGGTAGGTATCGTGCAAGGTCTAAACTAAGCTTGACAGGGAACAGTTCACTGGTAGGTATCGTGCAAGGTCTAAACTAAGCTTGACAGGGAACAGTTCACTGGTAGGTATCGTGCAAGGTCTAAACTAAGCTTGACAGGGAACAGTTCACTGGTAGGTATTGTGCAAGGTCTAAACTAAGCTTGACAGGGAACCGCACACTGGTAGGTATCGTGCAAGGTCTAAACTAAGCTTGACAGGGAACCGCACACATGTAGGTACCGTGCAAGGTCTAAACTAAACTTGACAGGGAACAGTTCACTGGTAGGTATCATGCAAGGTCTAAACTAGACTCGGAGAAACAGCACAAACAAAAACAAAAAAATCAAATTTTATAAAGCTGATTTCCCAAGATCAGGATTTAATGTAGATTGATCATATTAAATATTCTAATCAATTACCTTGTATAAAGCCCAGTATAACTGAATTGATTTACAGTTGTTATATGTTTCAGCTACCGGACCCAAGGTGATGGTGGTAACGTGGACGTTGTGGCAAAGAAAGATGCCATGTCTACAGGTAAGCATGCCATGTCAACAGGTAAGCATGCTATGTCAACAGGTAAGCTTCTCACAGTTTTACAGGGAACCAAACTAAAGTCTTGTGGTTAATCATCAGTCTAAAGCTGTACACAAGATTTGGAACTTCTGTCAGAGATTCACTGGGTTTGCCAAATGTGAAAATAGCAGTTTCATATGATCAAATATTCTGATAACTGTTGTGCTGTTAGGTTGAAAAACTTTGTCCTAGGATGCTTGAGTAGTGATAATAGTTACAATATCTTTTTCAGATGAACTTAAGCAGGCTGTGGTTTCCATGATGATGAGGAAGGACGAGGTCGAGGAACAGAACAGGTAAGACACAATGTCTGCTACATCTGTTAGCTGTAGGTTCTCAGTACACACTGAACAATACAGTTGGTGGAGGAACAGAACAGGTAAGACACGATGTCTGCTACATCTGTTAGCTGTAGGTTCTCAGTATACACTGAACAATACAGTTGGTGGAGGATAGATAACACTCTGTTTCACCTCTGTAAATTTCCAGTGGGGGACAGGGGTTCTCAGTAACTAAAGTAAACTACAGTGGACTCTTACCTCTATAAGTTTCAGCTCTCTCAATTCAAAATAAAAAGATCATAATTATATGTTATAAATTAATTTCTGAATTTTAAGAAAAAAAGTTTAGAAGGGAAGTTTAAAAATGTGTTTTATAAGAAACCACTTACCTGTACTGTAATTGTTTAATATTATGTCCCTGTTGTAGGAATCTACAGGATACTCTACAGCTAGAGATGGAGACCTCATCCACACTACGGGCCGATATTGAGGATATGAAGATAACCTCCCAAGCTAAACAAGAAAAGGAAGCTGCAAAATATCAAGCTCTACAGAAGTAAGCCTTAGTTTCCATAGTTTGATAATATATCTTATAGAATTTAAAATATGGCCAATTTTCCTTATCTGTTTTCTCTTTGTTCAGATGATAGAACTATAAAGTATTAATTGGTTTTGACCTGATGAACAGTAAAATATCAGAAATTGAAGTACAAAAAAAAAAAAAAAAAATTGTCAAGCAACGTAATGTAAATTACACCCGGTACATCAATTGATGTATGGTCTGTCATCTTTTCCAGTTGTATTAACGTCTGTGTTGCTATTATCTTCTCTAGCTTGGCTAATATATGTATGGTGTTGCAGGGAGAATGAACTACTAAAACATCAGCTGAGGCGCTATGTAAATGCAGTACAGATGCTGAGGGCTGAGGGCTCGCACATTGATGGTTGGTTCATTGTACATTTGTAATAGTAGTTATTTGCTAGTGGTCTCATGTTTTTATAGTAATTGTCTTTATGTCACCAGTATAGACAGGTTGTGGTAGAGCTCTTTTGTGTATTTTCTTGTTCCTGTTTTATCTTAAATAAACAGGGAAATAAGAAATTTTATGGATGGTTTGTTGGTCTAGTGGATAGCATTCACCTTTCACCTAGACAGCAAGTGCTCTGTTTCCTGATTGGACGTGGAATATTGGGTCATCTGCCCGGCCATTCATGTTATTGTGCTACTTCTGTTTCCACCCACATAAAGACACCCTTTGCCCTTCCATCTGGGGGAACAAGAGTGAATTGATACAAGTTGAAAGATCTTGTATATCGTTTGTACTGTACACACTCTATTTGACTTGATTTTTGTATTTATGATACCATTATGATTTACAGACAATTTGGGTATCCACTTAGATGACCCTCAACCCAACATACCACCAGCCAAGCCCAGTATAGACTACAGTCATGAAGCATCCGAGTATGAGAAGAAGTTGATACAGGTCAGTCTTTACTATGCTCATATTGGTTTTTGACATTTACCCTACCACAGTATGATTAAATCCAATTAGAATTTCAGGTTATCTGCTGACACTCCAATGTTCCGTAGACGGGGATCATGATTGACAGTCCAATGTTCCGTAGACGGGGATCATGATTGACAGTCCAATGTTCCGCAGACTGGGATCATGATTGACAGTCCAATGTTCCGCAGACGGGGATCATGATTGACAGTCCAATGTTCCGTAGACTGGGATCATGATTGACAGTCCAATGTTCCGTAGACGGGGATCATGATTGACAGTCCAATGTTCCGTAGATGGGGATCATGGTTGACAGTCCAATGTTCTGTAGACGGGGATCATGATTGACAGTCCAATGTTCCGTAGACGGGGATCATGATTGACAGTCCAATGTTCCGTAGAGCTTTAGCTCAAGTGACCTATTGCTATCTGTCTTTGTCCGTCATGGTGCGTCGTCCGTTAACATTTTACATTTTCAACTTAAGCTGAAATACTGTCAAAGGGATTTCATTGATACTTCATGGGAATGTTACTGAAAACTCCCTAATATTTACAGTTCTAATAGGCCGTATTTACTGAAACTCAGTTTAGGAATGATCAACTCATTGTCCTGACAAATTAAGTTAAAGTTCGACTTAACTCAAATTTTGGTAGGGATGATTGACATCATTATCTCAACTTCATATTTCAACAACAAAAATGTATACTGCAAGACTCAGGTGACCATTAAGGCCCATGGGTCTCTTGTTTTACTAGTTGACCTTGTCTCTACCATTTGCCCTTGTGTGTACCACTTGACGTTACTTTTACTATTAATCCTTTCTCTACCACTTGACCTTATTTTGACCACTTGACCTTGTATTGACCTTTTGACTTTGTTTTTACCAGGTGGCAGAGATGCATGGGGAACTGATGGAATTTAATGAGATGCTGCATCGGCAACTCAACAACAAGGATGCCATGTTACGCCGTGTTCAGCGAGAACTAGTAGACCTTCGGGGACCGGTTAGTTTTCTTAAAACTAGTGGTCTCCAACCTTTAATGAGGAACCTGTCCTGAGGAGTCTCTCTAACTACCAGTTAATAGTCTCTCTAACTACCAGTTAATAGTCTCTATGACCTCCAGTGAATAGTCTCTCTAACTACCAGTTAATAGTCTCTCGAACTACCAGTTAATAGTCTCTCTGACCTCCAGTGAATAGTCTCTCTAACTACCAGTTAATAGTCTCTCTAACTACCAGTTAATAGTCTCTCTAACTACCAGTTAATAGTCTCTCTAACTACCAGTTAATAGTCTCTCTAACTACCAGTTAATAGTCTCTCTAACTACCAGTTAATAGTCTCTCTAACTACCAGTTAATAGTCTCTCTAACTACCAGTTAATAGTCTCTCTAACTACCAGTTAATAGTCTCTCTAACTACCAGTTAATAGTCTCTATCTTAACCTCAAGATACAAGCCTCTATTTACTTTCTTGACCTCCAGTAACGAGGCTCTAATTTCCTGTTGTGAGCCCAATATATGATGATCTGTTTAGTCTAGTGAGACGAGTTTCTTTGACATTTTTTCAATAACAAATATTTATAAGCAACATTTATTTGATCCTTAAGTCTTGATAGCATCTCAAAGCAGCGAGTTTTAAGCATTATAAATGTTGTATGTATAATAATTGTAATTCAACTGTTACATATTTATTACACTAGCTTATGGTTAAGTTTTCATGAATCATTACTGGTTGACGTGTTTATTTTAGCTTCCTCACGACCTACAGCTGGCAGACGAGACATTGAGTATGGACATGGACAGGTAAGAGGATGAGGGCCACATTTTTTTTATTTAAAGACAAATTTGTGTGATGAAATATTATTGTTAAAGCAATTAAATATTTTTTCCATACAGTTTAAGACTGATTATATGACATTCTGTTTTACATCTGTTTTAGCCTTTCTCTGCACCTGAACACTCTAGTTAATATCTGGATTCCCTCAGCTTTCCTCCAGGGAGCTTCCTCGGACCAGCATCATGTCTACCAGGTATAACATCTACAGCCCACACTACATACACACTAGATTTCTCCACTAGTCATAAAGTTGTCTCCTGATTTACTTTTTTAATAAAAAAATTTGTCCCTTCAAGGCTATGATTTCTCTGTTTGACAGTCATGACGCCGTAGCACAATAGAAAGGAACATTTATAAGCAATAAATCACAGTACCACAGAAGTATGATGCCACAAACAGCTTTTCATGGAGGAACTAGCCTCTTGTGCATTATATGCTGCCAGGATTAGCCAGAGTAGTGCTATAGACTTTGATACCTGTAATACTATAAACAGTTTGTTAAAAATTTTGTCATTCAGTTTTGATGATGTACATGCCGTGGTGAAATGTATGCTGTCTGCCAACATTTTGCATGTCCACAGTTTCCTGTCTGCTGTTTTTAACCAAATTTAGAGAAATTTGTCACCAATCAAGGGTAGAAAATGTCATGGTCAACTTGAGACAAATGAAAAGTAATGTACTGAAATGTTGTTCAAATATTTGATACTCTTAATGTTTATTGTTGCATTGTAATTCATGAAAAATGCAAAACTTTATATAAGACAGAAAAAGGTAATGGTACAGTTTATTTGTTAGAATTTCACTGTCTTAATTTGCTTCCAGATCTACTTAAGAATCCAGGATGAAGAATGGAATACATACAAGAGATTTAGCCAGTTTCATCAGTTCCACATCAAGTTAAAAAAGCAGTATCCAGCTATAAGTAGATATGAATTCCCACCGAAAAAGACTATTGGTAAAAAGGTTAGCATGTGTTATTGCCTGAATTTTTTAACTTACATACAAAAACAAGAAATTTCTTCATAGCCTGAATTTGTATTTTGTATTATGTTGATAGTTATATAGTGAATTCATCTTAGTTCCCAGCTAGATAACTGGGATATTTATTTTTAGAAAAAGGAAAATCACTGGCTGGATAGTGAGACAGCTAGATAAAAAGGTGGCGAGACAGACACGTTCTAACTCCAGTACTTACTGAAAAACTATGCAGAAGTAGTTTGAACTCCTTAACATTTAACAAGCCCATTCACACTGAATTCTACACTAATTATGAAAGTACATAATGTTAAAATTTAAGAGAACTTTTGGCTATTATTTTCCAGGTAGTGATGAAGGTGCAATGATGTGAATTCTGTTATGACGATTTGTACAATTTGGGGTGAAAGGTAATGCTAGCTTTGTTTGTGTATTCTAGGAAACCAAAGTAGTAGAGAATAGACGGAAGGTGTTCCAGACATATCTACGGAAAGTCATCAACCACCTCCTAGAGAAAGAGCCCACCCTAGCAGCTAACATCAACAAAGAAAGACTAGCACAGACTCTACCCTTCTTCAGGTGAGTTTGTGTCTGGCTCTGGTCAAAGCTATCCTTTTTAAGGTGTATGTATTTCTCACTCTGGATAAGACTCTTTTACATAGATCTATCAATTTGCATCAGATTCAGATACTACCCTTCTTCAGATTTATAGATCTCACCCTGTTGTAATTGTCCAGACTATACCCTCCTTCAGGTGAACTCTGACTCTCTGTGGTCCATAATATATTGCCAGTACCGGGTACCCTTCAGTTGAGACCAACCACATTACACATCTTCAGATGAATATCACCATTAGGTCAAGCTTTGATCCTTTTCAAATATTGTCCACTAACATATGAAGTGTATAACAGGTTGCTTTCCAAGAAATCATAGTTCAGAAGTTTACTTTCATACCTCATTTTAAGTTCAAAGATTATGTGATATTGCTAACTATGTGGATTTTTTAACTGTGATTTTGAAATATGTAAGATAAACACTCTCTATGGTATTTGTACTTCTCAGTGACAAACCACCAGAGAAGGATGTAAAGAAGAAAGGGATGAAGAAGTCCCAATCCTCGGCTAGTATTCAGGCCGCATCAACAGGCCAGTCTCAGGCAGCCTCTGCCCAACCAGAGTACACAGGACTGTAGGCCTCCGACTGTCCGGTGACACTGGACCATGCAGATGTCCTCAGTTCATACCTACCAGAGTACACAGGACTGTAGACATCACACTGTACAAGGCAGCATAAGGCCACAGAAGGGATACAGTACGTCCTGTAGACCTCCGACTCTATCAGGGACAGTCATGTTAGGTTGAAGGTTATACACAATACATTACGGGAATTTCCTCACAAATCATTGTGGTCATATTACTTAGTTGCTGTTATCCTGCATAACATTGTCCTCAAATTTTGTGTTTGTTTCTGGTTAAAAGGGTACAAGATTACTACACTTTTGTTTAATTATGGACCAAGTTTTAACCATGCTATAAAATGTATTTTAAATAAGGTTTTGGCATTATTTTTCATGAAGTTACAAGATTTTAATTAAAGAAAGTTGGATTAATAAATTCTGATCATATATAAGAACACTGAATTTAGAATTATAGATTTTGATACCCGTCATGTTACATCCCAGGCCAGTGCATGTGTTGTGTTGTCTATGGTAGGCAGTGTCCTGATATATGTTCATGATGAATACTTCATTTGTGTGCTTGTGCCCATATCATCATGTTTTCATTGCTGACATTATTGTCTAATACATGTATACGTGTTCCTTTGATGTTTTATAGGTGCGAAGCCTTTAGAACACTCCCCCTCCCCCCAGTACCCGGTTTATTTATTTTATGAAATGGGAACATTGTATCTTAATGTGTTAAAAGATTTCTAAAATGAAATAATGTAGCACAGAAAAAAGTATTTTATAGTATATACTATCTGCGGGTATGAGGTCATGTCTAGGTAGACTTTATTGGAGTCAGTTGGTTGTATTGTATCATACATTCACAAACAAATATACTTCACAAGAAATTTTAAGTGAATGCTTTTATATCTAATGTACATATATAATTCAATTGAACTAAAATTATTTCAGAACTTATGTTTATAGAAAAATTTGATATGAAAGAAATTATTCATGTAAAATTTAAAAATAGATATAATCTTAATCTTCATCTAATTAAATAAGAATTTTCATGTTAAACTTCAGTTCAAAATTCTACCTTATTGAAATTCTTAACATTTTTATATAGTATAGTATAAATACAGATAAATGCATGAATGCGGACCTGTAAGGGAGAGATGTATGGGTATGTATGGGTTGTGTATTTTACATGCAGGGCTAATCACATGTTAGTTGTGCTCTGACACTGTAATCTCGGGCATAAACCGTTCAGGCAATAACATTACATCTTCTAGTCAGCTCTTTTTAAAGGGGTGGAAGATTTCCTTCAATAAAAGCGTTACGATTGAATGCAGTGCAAACATATTTATATCTGCCAATCACTGTGTCCCATCCTATATTCATACTTGCCAATCACTGTGTCCCATCCTATATGTATATCTGCCAATCACTGTGTCCCATCATATATACCTGCCAATCACTGGGTCCCATCCTATATGTATATCTGCCAATCACTGTGTCCCATCATATATACCTGCCAATCACTGGGTCCCATCCTATATTTATATCTGCCAATCACTGTGTCCCATCCTATATTTATATCTCCCAATCACTGTGTCCCATCCTATATATATATCTGCCAATCACTGTGTCCCATCCTATATGTATATCTGCCAATCACTTTGTCTCATTCTATATGTATATCTGCCAATCACTGTGTCCCATCCTATATGTATATCTCCCAATCACTGTGTCCCATCCTATATGTATATCTGCCAATCACTTTGTCCCATCCTATATGTATATCTCTCAATCACTGTGTCCCATCCTATATGTATATCTGCCAATCGCTGGGTCCCATCCTATATGTATATCTGCCAATCGCTGGGTCCCATCTTATATGTTTATCTGCCAATCACTGTGTCCCATCCTATATGTATATCTGCCAATCGCTGGGTCCCATCCTATATGTATATCTGCCAATCGCTGGGTCCCATCCTATATGTATATCTGCCAATCACTTTGTCCCATCCTATATGTTTATCTGCCAATCACTGGGTCCCATCCTATATGTATATCTACCAATCACTGTGTCCCATCCTATATGTATATCTGCCAATCGCTGGGTCCCATCCTATATGTATATCTGCCAATCACTTTGCCCCGTATATACTTAATGAACATGATGACTGGTGCTTATTGCTACATGTCTGTATATAAATGTATCCATCATATGACTTATTTTGCATGAGATTATCATTATTATTGCTATGACTGTTCCATAGATTTGCATGCATCTGAATATTATTGAACATGTGTCTTGTATGATGCAATGTGCCGTCAGACTCAATTACCCCACCTCTCTTCTCAATTATAATGTAGAATATACTGTATACTGGGAATATTTTGCTGTGATTTAACTTTTGCATTTTCCATCCTCCCCAATGAGGGTGAATTTATAATGACAGGGAGTATTAGTACACACCATACAATATGTGATTAGTTCATGTGAAAGGCGAAACTAACATCAGGCGAACATGGATTTTATCGTTAAACGGTGAATATTTGACTAGGGGAAAATGTCCTGGTATACAGTATCACTGTAAGTTGAATTTTAATTTGTTACATACAGGGTTCTGATGTTTTATCACAGATTCAACAGAAACAATTTCACATGCTTATTTATTATTTTTGTATTATTATAATAAATATTGATGATATGGTACAAATACTGTAAGCATATTTACTCTATACTTAAGCTGGCACTGGAATAAATTATCCCATATTATCAAGATATAATTAACTTGATATCATATAAACAATACCAATGTCTACAAGGGATTTTTACTGTGTTTACCCAGAAATAAACCCATGTGTGGCAATAAGCCCACACATGTCTACTTCAATGCAAACAAATACCATTTCATTGTTCAGTGCAGTAAGTGCACTCCCTACTTTGAGTCAGAAATTATGTGTTGACACTCTGGGCTTTTTTAGGATAAATGTGGCAATCATGTGACAACCAAGCCCTATTGTAGGATAAAGGTGGTGATTATGTGACACC